>NC_069504.1:1124235480-1124326469 GCF_027579735.1 Bombina bombina
TTAATTGTTGCATAGTAAGGAGTATTGGCGCGCTAGATGTACTAGGGGCCTCCTGTGTGGGCAAGACTGGTGTAGACGAAGGAGGGGATGATGCAGTACCATGCTTACTCCCCTCACTTGAGGAATCATCTTGGGCATCATTTTCTCTAAATTTTGTGTCACATAAATCACATCTATTTAAATGAGAAGGAACCTTGGCTTCCCCACATTCAGAACACAGTCTATCTGGTAGTTCAGACATGTTAAACAGGCAAAAACTTGATAACAAAGTACAAAAAACGTTTTAAAATAAACCGTTACTGTCACTTTAAATTTTAAACTGAACACACTTTATTACTGCAATTGCGAAAAAGTATGAAGGAATTGTTCAAAATTCACCAAAATTTCACCACAGTGTCTTAAAGCCTTAAAAGTATTGCACACCAAATTTGGAAGCTTTAACCCTTAAAATAACGGAACCGGAACCGTTTTTATATTTAACCCCTTTACAGTCCCTGGTATCTGCTTTGCTGAGACCCAACCAAGCCCAAAGGGGAATACGATACCAAATGACGCCTTCAGAAAGTCTTTTCTATGTATCAGAGCTCCTCACACATGCATCTGCATGTCATGCTTCTCAAAAACAAGTGCGCAATAGAGGCGCGAAAATGAGACTCTGCCTATGATTAGGGAAAGCCCCTAGAGAATAAGGTGTCCAATACAGTGCCTGCCGGTTATTTTACATAATTCCCAAGATTAAAATAATTCCTCAAGGCTATGGAGTATAAAATATGTTTATATATAAATCGATTTAGCCCAGAAAATGTCTACAGTCTTAAAAAGCCCTTGTGAAGCCCTTTTTTTCTTTCTGTAATAAAAATGGCTTACCGGATCCCATAGGGAAAACAGAATTTATGTTTACCTGATAAATTACTTTCTCCAACGGTGTGTCCGGTCCACGGCGTCATCCTTACTTGTGGGATATTCTCTTCCCCAACAGGAAATGGCAAAGAGCCCAGCAAAGCTGGTCACATGATCCCTCCTAGGCTCCGCCTACCCCAGTCATTCGACCGACGTTAAGGAGGAATATTTGCATAGGAGAAACCATATGTTACCGTGGTGACTGTAGTTAAAGAAAATAAATTATCAGACCTGATTAAAAAAACCAGGGCGGGCCGTGGACCGGACACACCGTTGGAGAAAGTAATTTATCAGGTAAACATAAATTCTGTTTTCTCCAACATAGGTGTGTCCGGTCCACGGCGTCATCCTTACTTGTGGGAACCAATACCAAAGCTTTAGGACACGGATGAAGGGAGGGAGCAAATCAGGTCACCTAAATGGAAGGCACCACGGCTTGCAAAACCTTTCTCCCAAAAATAGCCTCAGAAGAAGCAAAAGTATCAAATTTGTAAAATTTAGAAAAAGTGTGCAGTGAAGACCAAGTCGCTGCCTTACATATCTGATCAACAGAAGCCTCGTTCTTGAAGGCCCATGTGGAAGCCACAGCCCTAGTGGAGTGAGCTGTGATTCTTTCAGGAGGCTGCCGTCCGGCAGTCTCATAAGCCAATCGGATAATGCTTTTAATCCAGAAGGAGAGAGAGGTAGAAGTTGCTTTTTGACCTCTCCGTTTACCAGAATAAACAACAAACAAAGACAAAGTTTGTCTGAAATCCTTAGTAGCTGCTAAGTAAAATTTGAGAGCACGAACTACATCCAAGTTGTGCAACAAACGTTCCTTCTTTGAAACTGGATTAGGACACAAAGAAGGCACAACTATCTCCTGGTTAATGTTTTTGTTAGAAACAACTTTTGGAAGAAAACCAGGTTTAGTACGCAAAACCACCTTATCTGCATGGAACACCAGATAAGGAGAAGAACACTGCAGAGCAGATAATTCTGAAACTCTTCTAGCAGAAGAAATTGCAACCAAAAACAAAACTTTCCAAGATAATAACTTAATATCAACGGAATGTAAGGGTTCAAACGGAACCCCCTGAAGAACTGAAAGAACTAGGTTGAGACTCCAAGGAGAAGTCAAAATTCTGTAAACAGGCTTGATTCTAACCAGAGCCTGAACAAAGGCTAGAACATCTGGCACAGCTGCCAGCTTTTTGTGAAGTAACACAGACAAGGCAGAAATCTGTCCCATCAAGGAACTTGCAGATAATCCTTTTTCCAATCCTTCTCGAAGGAAGGATAGACTCTTAGGAATCTTAACCTTGTCCCAAGGGAATCCTGCAGATTCACACCAACAGATATACCAAATTATGTGGTAATTTTTCTGGTTACAGGCTTTCAGGCCTGAACAAGAGTATTAATAACAGAATCTGAGAACCCTCGCTTTGATAAGATCAAGCGTTCAATCTCCAAGCAGTCAGCTGGAGTGGGTCGAACGGACCTAGAACAAGAAGGTCTCGTCTCAAAGGTAGCTTCCATGGTGGAGCCGATGACATATTCACCAGATCTGCATACCAAGTCCTGCGTGGCCACGCAGGAGCTATCAAAATCACCGACGCCCTCTCCTGATTGATCCTGGCTACCAGCCTGGGGATGAGAGGAAACGGCGGGAACACATAAGCTAGTTTGAAGGTCCAAGGTGCTACTAGTGCATCCACTAGAGCCGCCTTGGGATCTCTGGATCTGTACCCGTAGTAAGGAACTCTGAAGTTCTGACGAGAGGCCATCAGATCCATGTCTGGAATGCCCCACGGTTGAGTGACTTGGGCAAAGATTTCCGGATGGAGTTCCCACTCCCCCGGATGCAATGTCTGACGACTCAGAAAATCCGCTTCCCAATTTTCCACTCCTGGGATGTGGATAGCAGACAGGTGGCAGGAGTGAGACTCCGCCCATAGAATGATTTTGGTCACTTCTTCCATCGCTAGGGAACTCCTTGTTCCCCCCTGATGGTTGATGTATGAACTTGGCCCTCGCTAGCTGAGGCCAAGCTTTGAGAGCATTGAATATCGCTCTCAGTTCCAGAATATTTATCGGTAGAAGAGATTCTACCCGAGACCAAAGACCCTGAGCTTTCAGGGATCCCCAGACCGCGCCCCAGCCCATCAGACTGGCGTCGGTCGTGACAATGACCCACTCTGGTCTGCGGAAGGTCATCCCTTGTGACAGGTTGTCCAGGGACAGCCACCAACGGAATGAGTCTCTGGTCCTCTGATTTACTTGTATCTTCGGAGACAAGTCTGAATAGTCCCCATTCCACTGACTGAGCATGAACAGTTGTAATGGTCTTAGATGAATGCGCACAAAAGGAACTATGTCCATTGCCGCTACCATCAAACCGATCACTTCCATGCACTGCGCTATGGAAGGAAGAGGAACGGAATGAAGTATCCGACAAGAGTCTAGAAGTTTTGTTTTTCTGGCTTCTGTCAGAAAAATCCTCATTTCTAAGGAGTCTATTATAGTTCCCAAGAAGGGAACCCTCGTTGACGGAGATAGAGAACTCTTTTCCACGTTCACTTTCCATCCGTGAGATCTGAGAAAGGCCAGGACAATGTCCGTGTGAGCCTTTACTTGAGGAAGGGACGACGCTCGAATCAGAATGTCGTCCAAGTAAGGTACTACAGCAATGCCCCTTGGTCTTAGCACCGCCAGAAGGGACCCTAGTACCTATGAGAAAATCCTAGGAGCAGTGGCTAATCCGAAAGAAAACGCCACGAACTGGAAATGCTTGTCCAGGAATTCAAACCTTAGGAACCGATGATGTTCCTTGTGGATAGGAATATGTAGATACGCATCCTTGAAATCCACCTTGGTCATGAATTGACCTTCCTGGATGGAAGGAAGAAGTGTTCGAATGGTTTCCATCTTGAACGATGGAACCTTGAGAAACTTGTTCAAGATCTTGAGATCTAAGATTGGTCTGAACGTTCCCTCTTTTTTGGGAACTATGAACAGATTGGAGTAGAACCCCATCCCTTGTTCTCCTAATGGAACAGGATGAATCACTCCCATTTTTAGCAGGTCTTCTACCCAATGTAAGAATGCCTGTCTTCTTATGTGGTCTGAAGACAACTGAGACCTGTGGAACCTCCCCCTTGGAGGAAGCCCCTTGAACTCCAGAGAATAACCTTGGGAGACTATTTCTAGCGCCCAAGGATCCAGACATCTCTTGCCCCAGCCTGAGCGAAGAGAGAGAGTCTGCCCCCCACCAGATCCGGTCCCGGATCGGGGGCCCTCATTTCATGCTGTCTTGGTAGCAGTGGCAGGTTTCCTGGCCTGCTTTCCTTTGTTCCAGCCTTGCATAGGTCTCCAGGCTGGATTGGCTTGAGAAGTATTACCTTCCTGCTTAGAGGACGTAGCCCTTGGGGCTGATCCGTTTCTGCGAAAGGGACGAAACTTAGGTTTATTTTTGGTCTTGAAAAGACCTATCCTGAGGAAGGGCGTGGCCCTTGCCCCCAGTGATATCAGAGATAATCTCTTTCAAGTCAGGGCCAAAGAGTGTTTTCCCCTTGAAAGGAATGTCAAGCAATTTGTTCTTGGAAGACGCATCCGCTGCCCAAGATTTTAACCAAAGCGCTCTGCGCCACAATAGCAAACCCAGAATTTTTTCGCCGCTAACCTAGCCAATTGCAAGGTGGCGTCTAGGGTGAAAGAATTAGCCAATTTAAGAGCACGAATTCTGTCCATAATCTCCTCATAAAAGAAGAATTACTAATAATCGCCTTTCCTAGCTCATCAAACTAGAAACACGCGGCTGCAGTGACAGGGACAATGCATGCAATTGGTTGTAGAAGGGAACCTTGCTGAACAAACATCTTTAGCAGACCTTCTAATTTTTTATCCATAGGATCTTGGAAAGCACAACTATCTTCTATGGGTATAGTGGCGCGCTTGTGTAGAGTAGAAACCGCCCCCTCGACCTTGGGGACTGTCTGCCATCAGTCCCTTCTGGGGTCGACTATAGGAAAACAATTTTATAAATATGGGGGGAGGTACTAAAGGTATACCGGGCCTGTCCCATTCTTTACTAACAATGTACGCCACCCGCTTGGATATAGGAAAAGCTTCGGGGGGCCCCGGGGCCTCTAAGAACTTTTCCATTTTACATAGTGGTTCTGGAATGACCAGATAATCACAATCATCCAAATTGGATAACACCTCCTTAAGCAGAGCGCGGAGATGTTCCAACTTAAATTTAAAAGTAATCACATCAGGTTCAGCTTGTTGAGAAATGTTTCCTGAATCTGAAATTTCTCCCTCAGACAAAACCTCCCTGGCCCCCTCAGACTGGTGTAGGGGCCCTTCAGAAACCATATCATCAGCGTTCTCATGCTCTACAGAATTTTCTAAAACAGAGCAGTCGCGCTTTCGCTGATAAGTGGGCATATTGGCTAAAATGTTTTTGATAGAATTATCCATTACAGCCGTTAAATGTTGCATAGTAAGGAGTATTGGCGCACTAGATGTACTAGGGGCCTCCTGTATGGGCAAGACTGGTGTAGACGAAGGAGGGGATGATGCAGTACCATGCTTACTCCCCTCACTTGAGGAATCATCTTGGGCATCATTTTTACTAAATTTTTTTATGACATAAAATACATATAGTTAAATGAGAAGGAACCTTGGTTTCCCCACAGTCAGAACACAATCTATCTGGTAGTTCAGACATGTTAAACAGGCATAAACTTGATAACAAAGCACAAAAAACGTTTTAAAATAAAACCGTTACTGTCACTTTAAATTTTAAACTAAACACACTTTATTACTGCAATTGCGAAAAAGTATGAAGGAATTGTTCAAAATTCACCAAAATTTCACCACAGTGTCTTAAAGCCTTAAAAGTATTGCACACCAAATTTGGAAGCTTTAACCCTTAAAATAACGGAACCGGAGCCGTTTTTATATTTAACCCCTTTACAGTCCCTGGAATCTGCTTTGCTGAGACCCAACCAAGCCCAAAGGGGAATACGATACCAAATGATGCCTTCAGAAAGACTTTTCTATGTATCAGAGCTCCACACACATGCAGCTGCATGCCATGCTGTCCTCAAAAACAAGTGCGCCATACCGGCGCGAAAATGAGGCTCTGACTATGATTAGGGAAAGCCCCTAAAGAATAAGGTGTCAAAAACAGTGCCTGCCGATATAATCATATCAAAATACCCAGAATAAATGATTCCTCAAGGCTAAATATGTGTTAATAATGAATCGATTTAGCCCAGAAAAAGTCTACAGTCTTAATAAGCCCTTGTGAAGCCCTTATTTACTATCTTAATAAACATGGCTTACCGGATCCCATAGGGAAAATGACAGCTTCCAGCATTACATCGTCTTGTTAGAATGTGTCATACCTCAAGCAGTAAGAGACTGCACACTGTTCCCCCAACTGAAGTTAATTGCTCTCAACAGTCCTGTGTGGAACAGCCATGGATTTTAGTTACGGTGCTAAAATCATTTTCCTCATACAAACAGAAATCTTCATCTCTTTTCTGTTTCTGAGTAAATAGTACATACCAGCACTATTTTAAAATAACAAACTCTTGATTGAATAATAAAAACTACAGTTAAACACTAAAAAACTCTAAGCCATCTCCGTGGAGATGTTGCCTGTACAACGGCAAAGAGAATGACTGGGGTAGGCGGAGCCTAGGAGGGATCATGTGACCAGCTTTGCTGGGCTCTTTGCCATTTCCTGTTGGGGAAGAGAATATCCCACAAGTAAGGATGACGCCGTGGACCGGACACACCTATGTTGGAGAAAATGACAGCTTCCAGCATTACATCGTCTTGTTAGAATGTGTCATACCTCAAGCAGCAAAAGTCTGCTCACTGTTCCCCCAACTGAAGTTAATTCCTCTCAACAGTCCTGTGTGGAAACAGCCATCGATTTTAGTAACGGTTGCTAAAATCATTTTCCTCTTACAAACAGAAATCTTCATCTCTTTTCTGTTTCAGAGTAAATAGTACATACCAGCACTATTTTAAAATAACAAACTCTTGATTGAATAATAAAAACTACAGTTAAACACTAAAAAACTCTAAGCCATCTCCGTGGAGATGTTGCCTGTACAACGGCAAAGAGAATGACTGGGGAAGGCGGAGCCTAGGAGGGATCATGTGACCAGCTTTGCTGGGCTCTTTGCCATTTCCTGTTGGGGAAGAGAATATCCCACAAGTAAGGATGACGCCGTGGACCGGACACACCTATGTTGGAGAAAGAATGTGTGATGAGAAGAGGGCGCTATACAGCAAACACAGAGATGTATTTGTATGTGCAATAAAAGAATGTGTGATGAGAAGAGGGCGCTATACAGCAAACACAGAGATGTATTTGTATGTGCAATAAAAGAATGTGTGATGAGAAGAGGGCGCTATACAGCACACACAGAGATGTATTTGTATGTACAATAAAAGAATGTGTGATGAGAAGAGGGCGCTATACAGCAAACACAGAGATTTATTTGTATGTACAATAAAAGAATGTGTGATGAGAAGAGGGCGCTATACAGCACACACAGAGATTTATTTGTATGTACAATAAAAGAATGTGTGATGAGAAGAGGGCGCTATACAGCAAACACAGAGATTTATTTGTATGTACAATAAAAGAATGTGTGATGAGAAGAGGGCGCTATACAGCAAACACAGAGATTTATTTGTATGTACAATAAAAGAATGTGTGATTAGAAGAGGGCGCTATACAGCAAACACAGAGATTTATTTGTATGTGCAATAAAAGAATGTGTGATGAGAAGAGGGCGCTATACAGCAAACACAGAGATTTATTTGTATGTGCAATAAAAGAATGTGTGATGAGAAGAGGGCGCTATACAGCACACACAGAGATTTATTTGTATGTGCAATAAAAGAATGTGTGATGAGAAGAGGGCGCTATACAGCACACACAGAGATTTATTTGTATGTACAATAAAAGAATGTGTGATGAGAAGAGGGCGCTATACAGCACACACAGAGATTTATTTGTATGTACAATAAAAGAATGTGTGATGAGAAGAGGGCGCTATACAGCACACACAGAGATTTATTTGTATGTGCAATAAAAGAATGTGTGATGAGAAGAGGGCGCTATACAGCAAACACAGAGATTTATTTGTATGTACAATAAAATAATGTGTGATGAGAAGAGGGCGCTATACAGCAAACACAGAGATTTATTTGTATGTACAATAAAAGAATGTGTGATGAGAAGAGGGCGCTATACAGCAAACACAGAGATTTATTTGTATGTACAATAAAAGAATGTGTGATGAGAAGAGGGCGCTATACAGCAAACACAGAGATTTATTTGTATGTACAATAAAATAATGTGTGATGAGAAGAGGGCGCTATACAGCAAACACAGTCATTTATTTGTATGTGCAATAAAAGAATGTGTGATGAGAAGAGGGCGCTATACAGCAAACACAGTGATTTATTTGTATGTACAATAAAAGAATGTGTGATGAGAAGAGGGCGCTATACAGCAAACACAGTTATTTATTTGTATGTACAATAAAAGAATGTGTGATGAGAAGAGGGCGCTATACAGCAAACACAGAGATTTATTTGTATGTACAATAAAAGAATGTGTGATGAGAAGAGGGCGCTATACAGCAAACACAGTTATTTATTTGTATGTACAATAAAAGAATGTGTGATGAGAAGAGGGCGCTATACAGCTAACACAGAGATTTATTTGTATGTACAATAAAAGAATGTGTGATGAGAAGAGGGCGCTATACAGCAAACACAGTGATTTATTTGTATGTACAATAAAAGAATGTGTGATGAGAAGAGGGCGCTATACAGCAAACACAGAGATTTATTTGTATGTACAATAAAAGAATGTGTGATGAGAAGAGGGCGCTATACAGCAAACACAGTTATTTATTTGTATGTACAATAAAAGAATGTGTGATGAGAAGACGGCGCTATACAGCAAACACAGAGATTTATTTGTATGTGCAATAAAAGAATGTGTGATGAGAAGAGGGCGCTATACAGCAAACACAGAGATTTATTTGTATGTGCAATAAAAGAATGTGTGATGAGAAGAGGGCGCTATACAGCAAACACATAGATTTATTTGTATGTGCAATAAAAGAATGTGTGATGAGAAGAGGGCGCTATACAGCAAACACAGAGATGTATTTGTATGTGCAATAAAAGAATGTGTGATGAGAAGAGGGCGCTATACAGCACACACAGAGATGTATTTGTATGTACAATAAAAGAATGTGTGATGAGAAGAGGGCGCTATACAGCAAACACAGAGATTTATTTGTATGTACAATAAAAGAATGTGTGATGAGAAGAGGGCGCTATACAGCAAACACAGAGATTTATTTGTATGTACAATAAAAGAATGTGTGATGAGAAGAGGGCGCTATACAGCAAACACAGAGATTTATTTGTATGTACAATAAAATAATGTGTGATGAGAAGAGAGCGCTATACAGCAAACACAGAGATTTATTTGTATGTACAATAAAAGAATGTGTGATGAGAAGAGGGCGCTATACAGCAAACACAGAGATTTATTTGTATGTACAATAAAAGAATGTGTGATGAGAAGAGGGCGCTATACAGCTAACACAGATTTATTTGTATGTACAATAAAAGAATGTGTGATGAGAAGAGGGCGCTATACAGCAAACACAGAGATTTATTTGTATGTACAATAAAAGAATGTGTGATTAGAAGAGGGCGCTATACAGCAAACACAGAGATTTATTTGTATGTGCAATAAAAGAATGTGTGATGAGAAGAGGGCGCTATACAGCAAACACAGAGATTTATTTGTATGTGCAATAAAAGAATGTGTGATGAGAAGAGGGCGCTATACAGCACACACAGAGATTTATTTGTATGTGCAATAAAAGAATGTGTGATGAGAAGAGGGCGCTATACAGCACACACAGAGATTTATTTGTATGTACAATAAAAGAATGTGTGATGAGAAGAGGGCGCTATACAGCACACACAGAGATTTATTTGTATGTACAATAAAAGAATGTGTGATGAGAAGAGGGCGCTATACAGCACACACAGAGATTTATTTGTATGTGCAATAAAAGAATGTGTGATGAGAAGAGGGCGCTATACAGCAAACACAGAGATTTATTTGTATGTGCAGTAAAAGAATGTGTGATGAGAAGAGGGCGCTATACAGCAAACACAGAGATTTATTTGTATGTGCAATAAAAGAATGTGTGATGAGAAGAGGGCGCTATACAGCAAACACAGAGATTTATTTGTATGTGCAATAAAAGAATGTGTGATGAGAAGAGAGCGCTATACAGCACACACAGAGATTTATTTGTATGTGCAATAAAAGAATGTGTGATGAGAAGAGGGCGCTATACAGCTAACACAGACATTTATTTGTATGTACAATAAAAGAATGTGTGATGAGAAGAGGGCGCTATACAGCAAACACAGAGATGTATTTGTATGTACAATAAAATAATGTGTGATGAGAAGAGGGCGCTATACAGCAAACACAGAGATTTATTTGTATGTGCAATAAAAGAATGTGTGATGAGAAGAGGGCGCTATACAGCAAACACAGAGATTTATTTGTATGTGCAATAAAAGAATGTGTGATGAGAAGAGGGCGCTATGCAGCAAACACAGTTATTTATTTGTATGTACAATAAAATAATGTGTGATGAGAAGAGGGCGCTATACAGCAAACACAGAGATTTATTTGTATGTGCAATAAAAGAATGTGTGATGAGAAGAGGGCGCTATACAGCAAACACAGTGATTTATTTGTATGTACAATAAAAGAATGTGTGATGAGAAGAGGGCGCTATACAGCAAACACAGTGATTTATTTGTATGTACAATAAAAGAATGTGTGATGAGAAGAGGGCGCTATACAGCAAACACAGTTATTTATTTGTATGTACAATAAAAGAATGTGTGATGAGAAGAGGGTGCTATACAGCAAACACAGAGATTTATTTGTATGTGCAATAAAAGAATGTGTGATGAGAAGAGGGCGCTATACAGCAAACACAGAGATTTATTTGTATGTGCAATAAAAGAATGTGTGATGAGAAGAGGGCGCTATACAGCAAACACAGATTTATTTGTATGTACAATAAAAGAATGTGTGATGAGAAGAGGGCGCTATACAGCAAACACAGAGATTTATTTGTATGTACAATAAAAGAATGTGTGATGAGAAGAGGGCGCTATACAGCAAACACAGTGATTTATTTGTATGTTACATATCTCAATAAAAAACAATATTCAAGTCACAATCTTATATTTTGATGAGCAGATTACAGCACAGAGCAAATGGACAAGTGTATAATTTCCTGTGTTTGTATTATTAGCACATCAGTCATTGGGTCACCAGAAAGGGAAGCCAAGTGGTTAAAGTAAATGTAAATTTAGATGATAAAGTGCCCGGTTTTTAAAAATCAGATTAAAAACAGGGGCACCATAATTCATCAAAATTTACATTTCACTCCTGTTGTGAAAATACTTAGCTTTTATTCTTGACAGCCGCTGCATCGCTTCCCTTGCCCGTAGCAAAGCCCCTTCCTGGGTCTAAAATGAGGAATCCGGCTTCCTCCAATCACGGCGTTGAATTAGACACTAATACCACCAGGGGGGAAGCTGTGATTGGAGGATGACCGATCAGTCATTTCTAATTAATGAAGAGGCTTGCGATGACCGAGGGAATTGCTGGAGAGGCTGTCAAGATTAACCTTTTAACGCCATTAGGACGTTGTATTCTGTCCGAGTTTTTCTGGGCTTTAGCGCCAAAGGATGTAATACAACGTCCTAACAGCTTGGCTTTCCTGAAGCCACTGGCGCTTCCCTGATGGGATTGCGGTCTGGAGGGTGTGCCTAGCATCATAGGGACACCCCCCTGACGCAAATCCCATCATTGAAATCTCGTGATCACGTCCACGATCGTGAGATTTAAATTTGTTTACATTGGAACAGTTGTTCCGATGTAGACACGTTAACCCAGGCACGAAAGGGTTAAAAGGAAAGTATTTTCACAACACGAGTGAAATGTAAATTTTGATAAATTAAAGTGCCCCTGTTTTTAATCAGATTTAGAAAAAAACGGGCACTTTATCTTCTAAATTTACATTCACTTTAAGCAAAGAAGAATGTGTAGGTAACGCTGATCTGACTTACCTGTAGTTTCTTAAGCAGCGCTGCTTCTGTATTGTTCCCCTGCTTCGCCTGCTTTGCTTTCCAGAACTGTTTCTGGGCCGAGTATCTGTTCATGGGACATACTTTGAAAAGACAATCTGAAGAAGAAAAACACAAAATCTGTCAGCTCTTCCCATGTGCATGACCTGCTTGTGTAGGTGACACAATATTATGATTAATTCTCTATACATCTCTAAGGGGATTTACAGATTATAGACACGTTTAAAGAAATATTGTCCCAAACAATGCTGTTTTATGGTAAACTACTTGAGATTTTAAGGTTTAGTTATATGTAGTAAAAGTAGTTTTTATTTTGCCCCTTTTCATGTGATTTAGTTGTGCATATTAATGATTTTCTAACTTTCAGACCTGGTAAAGCACCATATAGACATATCAAGGTTAACCCTGTTACATATATGTTCCAAATTAGCTTTAGCACATAACAACTGCACAACAATTCACTTTAAATTAAAATAATGACCATGGCTAGCCGTAATGTCTGTTGACTTAAAGGGATAGAAGAGTCAAAACTGAAATGTACATGGGAGCAATTTGATTTTAATCACAAACATTTTCGCAATATAATTTCGTTAGCAGAAATGCTTCTAATAAAAGTTATCACTATTATCCAGTGGCATATGCACATATGCTGTGAGAGCTTATGGAACATTATTCAAACACTGTACCTTTTCATGTGTACCAGTGTATAGTAGGCGTCAGATGTGTAAAGGAGTAGATATTGAAACTTACTGAAATAAAATCCAAAGCACAAGTGACAATTTCATTGCAAACGAATAACTTCTAGAGTATCATATTCTCACTGTAAAAATAAATCTCTCCCTATTTGAAATAAATGCTGCTTTCAATAAAGGGGTGTGCAGATTTAAGAGGACATTGTTTAGTCACATCCTACTTTAAAGGTACATTAAGAAGCCAATCAAGATGCTAGTCCTATGACTTACCAGGGAGAGTTTATCTGGCATGTGCAGCACAGCCACTTTATTTCTTAAAGGACCAGTAAATACAGTAGATTTCCATAATCAACAAATGCCTGATAACAAAGCAATGGAATAGCACTTCGTCTGAACTTGAAATGAGTAGCAGATTTTTTTCTGGCAAATTTCAAATGTCTATGTTTACTCCTCCTGTATCATGTGACAGCCATCAGCCAATCACAAATGCATATTGTATATTCTGTGAATTCTTGCACATGCTCAGTAGGAGCTGGTGACTCAAAAAGTGTAAATATAAAAAGACTGTGCACATTTTGTTAATAGAAGCAAATTGGAAAGTTGTTTAAAATTGCTGCTCTTTCTGAATCATGAAAAATTCATTTTGACCTGAGTGTACCTTTAAAGGTACAGTCAACACCAGCATTTTTATTGTTTTAAAAGATAGATAATCCCTTAATTAATTTTACCTCTGTAATTACCTTGTATCTAAGCCCTTAGCAGACTGCCTCCTTATTTCAGTTCTTTTGACAGACTTGCAGTTTAGCCAAATCAGAGCTGTCTCCATGGTAAATTCATGTGCATGAGCTCAATGTTATCTATATGAAACATGTGAACTAATGCCCTCTAGTGGTGAAAAACGATCAAATTGCATTTAGATTAGAGGCGGCCTTCAAGGTCTAAGAAATTAGCATATTAACCTCCTAGGTTTAGCTTTCAACTAAGAATACCAAGAGGACAAAGCAAAACTGGTGAAAAAAAGTAATTTGGAAAGTTGTTTAAAATTACATGCTCTATTTGAAACATGAAAGTTTTTTTTGGACTTGACTGTCCCTTTAAGGAAGTTTACCATGAAACCTTGTGAGATTATGGTGAAATGAAGATAACAGTAAAGCAAAGTGTGAGCTCTGATTGGCTGTTTTACCATGCAAATGAAAGTAGCTGAAGGATAACTGTAAAATATCTTTCTTTTTTTACATAGTGATCTTCTTGTGAAATGTTCTAGTCAGTTTTTACAGATATTCTGCATCACCATCGGGTGATTTAATACATGGGTAACATCTCTCTTCACTTATGTCTGGGCACAATTCTTTGGATGGAGAATATAAAAATAAAAATGATTCAGAAACCTGTAAGTTGCAATAAAAACATTCTCATTGCTATTGTGATAAACTATTATAGTTTATAACATTTAAATTATGTATCATTATATTTAAATATTGTGGCTGTGCAGGCTAAGCGTTAGGGCATATTCCCTGCCTCATATAAAAATGTATTGTGGCATTCGATAAAAACCACATTGGCTGGTTGTGTTCCTGTGTAATTAGCTTTACTCCCTGACTTACTAAAACAAACAGAAACATTCCAGAACACGTGCCTGTATTTGTCACACAAGCTCACTACAATGTGCAGAAAAAAGCTGTCATCCTACAGTACATATCAGTACAAGCAGACACAAGCTGTCATCCTACAGTACATATCAGTACTAGCAGACAAAAGCTGTCATCCTACAGTACATATCAGCACTAGCAGACACAAGCTGTCATCCTACAGTACATATCAGCACTAGCAGACACAAGCTGTTATCCTACAGTACATATCAGTACTAGCAGACACAAGCTGTTATCCTACAGTACATATCAGTACTAGCAGACAAAAGCTGTCATCCTACAATACATATCAGCACTAGCAGACACAAGCTGTAATCCTACAGTACATATCAGTACTAGCAGACACAAGCTGTCATCCTACAGTACATATCAGTACTAGCAGACACAAGCTGTCATCCTACAGTACATATCAGTATTAGCAGACACAAGCTGTCATCCTACAGTACATATCAGTATTAGCAGACACAAGCTGTCATCCTACAGTACATATCAGCACTAGCAGACATAAGCTGTTATCCTACAGTACATATCAGTACTAGCAGACACAAGCTGTCATCCTACAGTACATATCAGTACTAGCAGACAAAAGCTGTCATCCTACTGTACATATCAGTACTAGCAGACACAAGATGTCATCCTACAGTACATATCAGCACTAGCAGACACAAGCTGTCATCCTACAGTACATATCAGTATTAGCAGACACAAGCTGTCATCCTACAGTACATATCAGTACTAGCAGACACAAGCTGTCATCCTACAGTACATATCAGTACTAGCAGACACAAGCTGTCATCCTACAGTACATATCAGTACTAGCAGACACAAGCTGTCATCCTACAGTACATATCAGTACTAGCAGACACAAGCTGTCATCCTACAGTACATATCAGTACTAGCAGACACAAGCTGTCATCCTACAGTACATATCAGCACTAGCAGACACAAGCTGTCATCCTACAGTACATATCAGCACTAGCAGACACAAGCTGTCATCCTACAGTACATATCAGCACTAGCAGACACAAGCTGTCATCCTACAGTACATATCAGTACTAGCAGACACAAGCTGTCATCCTACAGTACATATCAGTACTAGCAGACATAAGCTGTCATCCTACAGTACATATCAGTACTAGCAGACACAAGCTGTAATCCTACAGTACATATCAGTATTAGCAGACACAAGCTGTCATCCTACAGTACATATCAGCACTAGCAGACACAAGCTGTCATCCTACAGTACATATCAGCACTAGCAGACACAAGCTGTCATCCTACAGTACATATCAGCACTAGTAAAGCAGACACAAGCTGTCATCCTACAGTACATATCAGCACTAGCAGACACAAGCTGTCATCCTACAGTACATATCAGCACTAGTAAAGCAGAAACAAGCTGTCATCCTACAGTACATATCAGTACTAGCAGACACAAGCTGTCATCCTACAGTACATATCAGCACTAGCAGACACAAGCTGTCATCCTACAGTACATATCAGTACTAGCAGACACAAGCTGTCATCCTACAGTACATATCAGTACTAGCAGACACAAGCTGTCATCCTACAGTACATATCAGTACTAGCAGACACAAGCTGTCATCCTACAGTACATATCAGTACTAGCAGACACAAGCTGTCATCCTACAGTACATATCAGCACTAGCAGACACAAGCTGTCATCCTACAGTACATATCAGTACTAGCAGACACTAGCTGTCATCCTACAGTACATATCAGTACTAGCAGACACAAGCTGTCATCCTACAGTACATATCAGTACTAGCAGACACAAGCTGTCATCCTACAGTACATATCAGTACTAGCAGACACAAGCTGTCATACTACAGTACATATCAGCACTAGCAGACACAAGCTGTCATCCTACAGTACATATCAGCACTAGCAGACACAAGATGTCATCCTACAGTACATATCAGTACTAGCAGACACAAGCTGTCATCCTACAGTACATATCAGCACTAGCAGACACAAGCTGTCATCCTACAGTACATATCAGTACTAGCAGACACAAGCTGTCATCCTACAGTACATATCAGTACTAGCAGACACAAGCTGTCATCCTACAGTACATATCAGTATTAGCAGACACAAGATGTCATCCTACAGTACATATCAGTACTAGCAGACACAAGATGTCATTCTACAGTACATATCAGTACTAGCAGACACAAGCTGTCATCCTACAGTACATATCAGTATTAGCAGACACAAGCTGTCATCCTACAGTACATATCAGTACTAGCAGACACAAGCTGTCATCCTACAGTACATATCAGCACTAGCAGACACAAGCTGTCATCCTACAGTACATATCAGTACTAGCAGACACAAGCTGTCATCCTACAGTACATATCAGTACTAGCAGACACAAGCTGTCATCCTACAGTACATATCAGTATTAGCAGACACAAGATGTCATCCTACAGTACATATCAGTACTAGCAGACACAAGATGTCATTCTACAGTACATATCAGTACTAGCAGACACAAGCTGTCATCCTACAGTACATATCAGTACTAGCAGTCACAAGCTGTCATCCTACAGTACATATCAGCAGTAGCAGACACAAGCTGTTATCCTACAGTACATATCAGTACTAGCAGACACAAGCTGTCATCCTACAGTACATATCAGTACTAGCAGACACAAGCTGTCATCCTACAGTACATATCAGTATTAGCAGACACAAGATGTCATCCTACAGTACATATCAGTACTAGCAGACACAAGATGTCATTCTACAGTACATATCAGTACTAGCAGACACAAGCTGTCATCCTACAGTACATATCAGTACTAGCAGTCACAAGCTGTCATCCTACAGTACATATCAGCAGTAGCAGACACAAGCTGTTATCCTACAATACATATCAGCACTAGCAGACACAAGCTGTCATCCTACAGTACATATCAGCAGTAGCAGACACAAGCTGTTATCCTACAGTACATATCAGTACTAGCAGACACAAGCTGTCATCCTACTGTACATATCAGTACTAGCAGACACAAGATGTCATCCTACAGTACATATCAGCACTAGCAGACACAAGCTGTCATCCTACAGTACATATCAGTACTAGCAGACACAAGCTGTCATCCTACAGTACATATCAGTACTAGCAGACACAAGCTGTCATCCTACTGTACATATCAGTACTAGCAGACACAAGATGTCATCCTACAGTACATATCAGCACTAGCAGACACAAGCTGTCATCCTACAGTACATATCAGTACTAGCAGACACAAGCTGTCATCCTACAGTACATATCAGCACTAGCAGACACAAGCTGTCATCCTACAGTACATATCAGCACTAGCAGACACAAGCTGTCATCCTACAGTACATATCAGTACTAGCAGACACAAGCTGTCATCCTACAATACATATCAGCACTAGCAGACAAAAGCTGTCATCCTACAGTACATATCAGCACTAGCAGACACAAGCTGTCATCCTACAGTACATATCAGCACTAGCAGACACAAGCTGTCATTCTACAGTACATATCAGCACTAGTAAAGCAGACACAAGCTGTCATCCTACAGTACATATCAGCACTAGCAGACACAAGCTGTCATCCTACAGTACATATCAGCACTAGTAAAGCAGACACAAGCTGTCATCCTACAGTACATATCAGTACTAGCAGACACAAGCTGTCATCCTACAGTACATATCAGCACTAGCAGACACAAGCTGTCATCCTACAGTACATATCAGTACTAGCAGACACAAGCTGTCATCCTACAGTACATATCAGTACTAGCAGACACAAGCTGTCATCCTACAGTACATATCAGTACTAGCAGACACAAGCTGTCATCCTACAGTACATATCAGTACTAGCAGACACAAGCTGTTATCCTACAGTACATATCAGCACTAGCAGACACAAGCTGTCATCCTACAGTACATATCAGCACTAGCAGACACAAGCTGTCATCCTACAGTACATATCAGCACTAGCAGACACAAGCTGTCATCCTACAGTACATATCAGCACTAGCAGACATAAGCTGTCATCCTACAGTACATATCAGTACTAGCAGACACAAGCTGTTATCCTACAGTACATATCAGCACTAGCAGACACAAGCTGTTATCCTACAGTACATATCAGCACTAGCAGACACAAGCTGTTATCCTACAGTACATATCAGCACTAGCAGACACAAGCTGTTATCCTACAGTACATATCAGCACTAGCAGACACAAGCTGTTATCCTACAATACATATCAGTACTAGCAGACACAAGCTGTCATCCTACAGTACATATCAGCACTAGCAGACACAAGCTGTCACCCTACAGTACATATCAGCACTAGCAGACACAAGCTGTTATCCTACAATACATATCAGTACTAGCAGACACAAGCTGTCATCCTACAGTACATATCAGCACTAGCAGACACAAGCTGTTATCCTACAATACATATCAGTACTAGCAGACACAAGCTGTCATCCTACAGTACATATCAGCACTAGCAGACACAAGCTGTCACCCTACAGTACATATCAGCACTAGCAGACACAAGCTGTCATCCTACAGTACATATCAGCACTAGCAGACACAAGCTGTCATCCTACAGTACATATCAGCACTAGCAGACACAAGCTGTCACCCTACAGTACATATCAGCACTAGCAGACACAAGCTGTCATCCTACAGTACATATCAGTACAAGCAGACACAAGCTGTCATCCTACAATACATATCAGCACTAACAGACACAAGCTGTCATCCTACAGTACATATCAGTACTAGCAGACACAAGCTGTCATCCTACAGTACATATCAGTATTAGCAGACACAAGCTGTCATCCTACAGTACATATCAGTACTAGCAGACACAAGCTGTCATCCTACAGTACATATCAGCACTAGCAGACACAAGCTGTCATCCTACAGTACATATCAGTACTAGCAGACACAAGCTGTCATCCTACAGTACATATCAGTACTAGCAGACACAAGCTGTTATCCTACAGTACATATCAGTACTAGCAGACACAAGCTGTCATCCTACAGTACATATCAGCACTAGCAGACACAAGCTGTCATCCTACAATACATATCAGCACTAGCAGACACAAGCTGTCATCCTACAGTACATATCAGCACTAGCAGACACAAGCTGTCATCCTACAGTACATATCAGCACTAGCAGACACAAGCTGTCATCCTACAGTACATATCAGTACTAGCAGACACAAGCTGTTATCCTACAGTACATATCAGTACTAGCAGACACAAGCTGTCATCCTACAGTACATATCAGTACTAGCAGACACAAGCTGTCATCCTACAGTACATATCAGTACAAGCAGACACAAGCTGTCATCCTACAGTACATATCAGTACTAGCAGACACAAGCTGTTATCCTACAGTACATATCAGTACTAGCAGACACAAGCTGTTATCCTACAGTACATATCAGTACTAGCAGACACATGCTGTCATCCTACAGTACATATCAGTATTAGCAGACACAAGCTGTTATCCTACAGTACATATCAGTAATAGCAGACACAAGCTGTCATCCTACAGTACATATCAGTACTAGCAGACACAAGCTGTCATCCTACAGTACATATCAGCACTAGCAGACACAAGCTGTCATCCTACAATACATATCAGTACTAGCAGACACAAGCTGTCATCCTACAATACATATCAGCACTAGCAGACACAAGCTGTCATCCTACAGTACATATCAGTACTAGCAGACACAAACTGTTATCCTACAGTACATATCAGTACTAGCAGACACAAGCTGTCATCCTACAATACATATCAGCACTAACAGACACAAGCTGTCATCCTACAGTACATATCAGTACTAGCAGACACAAGCTGTCATCCTACAGTACATATCAGCACTAGCAGACACAAGCTGTCATCCTACAGTACATATCAGCACTAGCAGACACAAGATGTCATACTACAGTACATATCAGTACTAACAGACACAAGCTGTCATCCTACAGTACATATCAGTATTAGCAGACACAAGCTGTCATCCTACAATACATATCAGTACTAGCGGGATTGTCAGTACTAGCATCATACACTAATAGCAATCACTCCAAACCAACTTTATTAAAGGGACATTAAACACTAAATAAATAATTGCTTGAATATTGTATTTAAAGAAAAGATTAGCCTGAGAATAATATGTACAGGTATTTTTTAAAAATATGGGCCAGATTATGGGGCAGATTTATCAAGCCGCCAATCTGCCCCAATGCATTTCAGCGCAAGATTTCAGGCTCGCTGGAAAAAGGCGTTAAGAAGCAGAGGTCTTAAGACCATTGCTCCTTAACTAGTCGGCCACCTCTGAGTCAGCGTACAGCAATCAGCCCGATCGGATACGATCGGGTTGAACGAGACCCCCTGCTAGTGAAATGCTTGTCCAATGATAAATGCTGACAGCGTATGCTGTTGGCATTTATCAATGCGCAGCGGACATGAACGCTACAGCGGATCATGTCAGCTCACACTTTGATAATTTCGTCTCCTATGAGTGGAATGCTATTTAGTGCTTTCGCTAGAGTGCCAATTGTATTAGAAGTAAACTTTATGCGTTTCATGTTGCGCTGGTATTACAAGTTTAGAGTAAAAAGTTATCGTGCTTGCACTGATCCGATGCATGCAAAAAACAAACTTAGAATATTGCACGCATGATAACCTATTCACCATAGAAGTCAATGGAGCAAAAAGTGGAAAAAAACATCCTACTCACGCGCTAACCCGACATGAAAATATGAATATTTCACATACCAATGTTCTGCACATAACAAAATATGTTCTATTTATTCAACAATACATATTTCTACATCTGACAGTATACACTGACTGGCCACTTTATTAGGTACACCTTGCTAGTACTGGGTTGGACCCCCTTTTGCCTTCAGAACTGGCATAATTTAAACAAGGTGTTGGAAACATTCCTAAGATATTTTGGGCCATATTGACATGATAGCATCACGCAGTTGCTGCAGATTTGTCGCCTGCACATCCATGATGTGAATCACCTGTTCCACCACATCCCTAAGGTGCTGTATTGGATTGAGATCTGGTGATTGTGAAGGCCAGTGGAGTACAGTGAACTCTTTACAGGGGTCGTGAGAAAAAGAGAATTCTCACTAAAGGATGCGATTCCAGCAATAACTGCCCTGACTACTAGGCAGAAAATAGCACCTACTAGATTAAAACATAACTTTTAATAATATTAAATAAAAATGGGTGAAAAAAATTAAAAATATGGAAGGAGTGGTTGTGTAATAATAACCCTTATGATCAGTGACTTAATAGGCTTTTTAGGTAAGGTAGCCTTTGATTATGTAAGGGTTAAGTGCAAAGTAGTGGTTGGTATCTGAATAACTATTACAGTACCAGTGGCTCAATTACAGAACCTAGACAGCTTGTCTCTTGATTGATAAATCAATAGGGTGACAAATACTGCTAGGTAATTAATACTGTAATGTGAAATGGACAAATAGAAACACGTAATTGTTAGGGGCTAAAACATTTGATTCTTTATAGCCTTTGGATTGTTTTCCTTATGAAGTGGGCTTAAGGATTACATTTATAACATATATTCCAATATAGTGGGATGTTAAAACGCGTGTTAATGCATATTGTCTCAATCACATTAAGATACTTCACTGTTGTCAGGGTGTCAGGAGACGAGAAGTGCAAAAATAATCACACCTTTATTAATAGCAAAAAATAATAAAATATCCACAATTCAAATAACAAGCCAGGAATCAAAACCAAAGCTGGTAGTCAGATGAGCCGAGTCAGGAGCCAAAGCTAGTAGTCAGACGAGCCGGAATCAGGAACAAGGAGAACAGCAGAGTCAGGAACAAGCCAGGGATCAGGAACCAGGAAGGACATCAGACAGCCAGGTAACACACAGGAGCTCTCACAAACAGGTCTGAGACAACGCAAGGGCAAAGCATACTGAACAGAGGCCCTTTAAATAATAAGTGATGACATCACAATTCTGAGACTGCATCCTGTCTCACACGGATGATGTACACCAGTCTGACCATAAAAGGAAGTGCAGTAAATGAGCAGCATCACAGAGTATGCACCAGACAGCAAGAGAGGTGATTAAAATGGCTGCCAGCAGCACATGGCAAACAAAAAAGGGAAAAAACCCTGACAGTACCCTCCCCTCAATGACCCCTCCCCCGCGGGAGAACAAAAGGCTTATTGGGGAAACGGGCATGGAAGGCACAGAGGAGGGCGGGAGCATGAACATCAGAGGAGGGAACCCATGAACGCTCCTCCGGACCGTAGCTCCTCCAGTGAACCAAATACTGGATGTGGCCCCTGGACATACGAGAGTCATTAATGCTGCTGACCTCATACTCCTCATGGTTGTCCACAAAGATAGGACGGGGACGAGGCAAAAAAATATTGGAGGTGCGCATTGCAGGAGGAAGGTCAAGAGCGTAGGCCACAGGATTGACCCGTCTGAGTATTCATAATCCAACATAACGGGGAGCCAGTTTATTGGAAGGCACACAAAGATTTAAGTTGCGGGAGGACAGCCAAACTCTCTCACCAACCTGGTAGGAAGGCACTGGCAGAGCCTACGATCAGCCTGGAACACTTGCCACTGCATAGACTGATGAAGGCAATCCTGAATCTGCACCCACGTGGAACGGAGTTGCCGGAGATGCTCCTCCAAAGCTGGAATACCCTGACATGAATGAATCGGGCAACAAGGATGGTTGAAACCCATAATTCGCCATGAACGGGGGAAACTTGGAGGAAGCATTAATAGCACTATTACGAGTAAACTCTGACCAAGGTAACAGTTCAGACCAATTATTGTGGTAATCTAAGACATTGCAACGGAGGAACTGTTCCAGAGCTTGATTAGATCGTTCTGCAGCCCCATTGGATTGAGGGTGATATGCCGAGGAGAAGGAAAGCTGGATCCCCATTTGAGCACAAAATGAACGCCAAAATCTGGAGACAAACTGGCTACCCCGGTCCGACACTGTCTCCTTGGGTAACCCATGTAAACGGAAGACCTCCCGGGCAAAAATTGAAGCAAGCTCCTGAGCGGTAGGCAACTTCTTCAAGGGAATGCAATGTGACATTTTAGAAAAACGGTCAACCACCATAAGGATAACAGTATTGCCATTGGAAACAGGGAGCTCGACAATGAAGTCCATGGAAAGATGTGTCCAAGAACGCTCACCATTAGCAATAGGTTGAAGAAGACCCACAGGAAGACGTTGAGAAGTCTTTTTCTGTGCACAAACTGAGCAGGAGACAACATACGCAGCAGCATCAGAACGAAGAACGGGCCACCAGAATTGTTGAGTGACAGACCAAATCATTTGTTTCTTGCCTGTGTGACCTGCGGCTTTAGGATAGTGGTAAGTGTGCAAAAGTTTAGTTAGAAGATTCTCAGGAACATAACACTTACCACTAGGTTTCTCAGGAGGTGCATTGGTTTGTGCAGCCAGGATCTTCTCCCCCAAGGGAGAAGTCAAATTAGTACGTATGGTAGCCAAAATATGGTCAGGAGGTATAACTGGAGTAGGTACAGACTCCTCCTTGGACAGAGGGGAAAATTGTCGAGAGAGGGCATCAGCCCTAACATTCTTACTACCACATAATTAAACCGAGACAAAAATAGCGCCCATCTGGCCTGTCGGGGCGACAAACGTTTTGCTTCAGATAGATAAGTTAAATTCTTGTGGTCAGTAAGAATGAGCACTGGCACGCTAGTACCCTCGAGAAGATGCCTCCATTCCTTGAGTGCCAAAATTATGGCCAGTAATTCCCTGTCGCCAATTTCATAATTGCACTCCGCTGGAGACAATTTCTTAGAGAAGAAACCACACGGATGCAAGGAACCGTCAGGCGTAGGATGTTGAGACAAGAGGGCACCTACTCCAGTCTCAGACGCATCGACCTCGAGAACGAAAGGCAGGACAGGGTTAGAATGAGCCAGAACTGGAGCGGCAGCAAAGGCAGTCTTAAGACTATCAAAGGCCTTAATGGCAGTAGGTGACCAATGGAGTGGATCATTCTCTTTACGGGTCATGTCTGTGATAGGTTTGACCAAGGAAGAAAAGTTTTTAATAAAATTTCTATAGTAATTGGTGAACCCCAAAAAACGTTGAATAGATCGAAGACCAACTGTGCGAGGCCACTGCAGAACTGAAGATAACTTGTCAGGATCCATGGAGAACCCTGCAACGGAGATATATATATATAGAAGATATATATATGTTAAGGTGTGACATTTACATGTGACCAAGGCCTTCGTGTGAGGCCGAAATGTTATGTTTTTGATACTTTAAAGGTGATTATATGAATCTCTTCGTGCTGGCTCAGTTGTTGATGATATTTAAGGATACACACCGGATCCTGGTCTTCAGTTATTTCTATTTCTGGATATTCAAGGGCCGTGCACAGAGTGGTTGTTTATGCTGGTGAGTGCTGATCTCTCTGTTCATTTATAGGAAAGTTCTACTCCGTGAAAAGCATTACTGGGCTAAAAAGATGCACCCAGGTGGTAAATCGCCATAGAACAGGCTAACGATGGTATTGAGCCAGTTGTTCGTTCCTGTGAGTGCACTTCTCTGTGAATGTATTTAGTCTCCCTATGGGAAAAAGGGGAAACCAGACGTGGACTCCTTGCTCTGTGTGCTTAAAGGAAAATGGCTACACCTCACTGACGAGGCCCAATGAAGGCCGAAACGATCGTCTGGGGTTGCTGTGTTCCTTGCTTGGAGAGGAACTGTCTGACCGTAATAGGCAGGATCAGACTGATATACTACAGGAAAATTATACTCCGTGAAAAGCATTACTGTGCTAAAAAGCTGCACCCAGGTGGTAAATCGCCATAGAACAGGCTAACAATGGTATAGAGCCAGTTGTTCGTTCCTGTGAGTGCACTTCTGTCTGTATGTTTGTGTATATATATATATATATATATATATATATGTCTCTCAATGTTAAAGCCCTTTGCCTGCCTTTATATTTTAACACCTGAGACATCATATCTTTTGAGCCCATATAACTTTTTTGTGCAATATTTATTTTAACAATTTTTAGATGATGTTATGAGTGTAACTGTACTTTGTAATGTATTTTTGATGTGTTTTGTGCAAATTTTTTGTTTTGCAAAATAGTTAACCACAGCTCTGAGGACACGCTAAAACCCGAAGAGGGTAAACTTAAATTGCACTCAAGTGATCGCTTTTACTTTACACTTATAATACCAGCACAATGTAACCTGCACACAAACAATCACGAAAAAATATCCTTATCTGGCTCTATATACTTTTTTAAATATTGAAAAAGTAAGGGAAACATTCTAATGTTCATAAAGCGCCGCCATATTGTAACTTAGGTTACCTTTCTGCTGAGGCCAAATAGGAATGGTTATAAATGGCTTACTAGAGTGTGTAACCAATGACTGAGTGGAATATAATGGTGTCTGCACTTCCATTTTTAACATGAATTGGAAAGTCCACAATATTCAGAATTAAATTAAAGGAAAGGAAAAAAAAAATAACTAATGAAAGTATATTGCAAAGTTGTTTTACTACATTTAATTAAAGGGACATTAAATACTTTGAGATGGTAATATAAAATGATAAATTGTATATAATAAAACAACTCTGCAATATACTTTCATTATTTATTTTGTCCTCTTTGCCTGTAATTCCATTCTGAAATTGTGAGCTTTTCAGTTCCTGTTAGAAATGGAAGTGCAGAACACTGTTAAATCCAGCACAACCATTGGCTGCACACTCTAGTGACCTATGTATAACTGTCCCTAATTGGCCACAGCAGAAAAGGTAACCTAAGTTACAACATGGCAGCTCCCAGTGTTTTATAGACACTAAAACTTTACACTTATTTTGTCAATATTTAAACAACTAAGGGAACTTTAAAAAATACATCTACATGTAAGTCATGGACTAATCTTTTCTTTGAATGTATCATTCTATCTAGCATGTATTTAGTGTTTAATGTCCCTTTAAGCAGTTTATATAAATATCTTGAAGTGTTTAATGTCCCTTTAATAGCTGTTGTGGCTTCACATTGTACAGTGTATACCTTATACTCAAAATCTAGTTTGCAAAGAGGTTTGTTCTCGAAACACTTACTCTTAAAAGGACAGTTTACACCAATTTTCATATAACTGCATATAATAGACACTACTATAAAGAATAATATGCACAGATACTGATATAAACATCCAGTATAAAACCGTTTAAAAACATACTTAGAAGCTTCAAGTTTAGCTCTGTTCAAAAGGTTAGCTGTAAAACCCATTAAAAGTGTGTGTATAGCAAAAAAACAGACACTCCCACCTCCTTTGCATATGAAAAACATAATTTATGTTAGAACTTACCTGATAAATTAATTTCTTTCATATTGGCAAGAGTCCATGAGCTAGTGACGTATGGAATATACAATCCTACCAAATGGGGCAAAGTTTCCCAAGCCTCAAAATGCCTATAAATACACCACTCACCACACCCACAATTAAGTTTAACAAATAGCCAAGTAGTGGGGTAAAAAAATAAGGAGTAAAAAAGCATACTGTAGAACCGTAAATATAATTGTGCTTTTATACAAAAAATCATAACCAGAAAAAAAAAAAGGGTGGGTCTCATGGACTCTTGCCAATATGAAAGAAATGAATTTATCAGGTAAGTTCTTACATAAATTATGTTTTCTTTTATGTAATTGGCTAGAGTCCATGAGCTAGTGACTTATAGAATAGAAATACCCAAGATGTGGAAGTCCACAGAAGAGTCACTTGAAAGGGAGGGATAAAATAAAAACAGCCATTTTCTTCTGAAAAATTAAATCCTAAGTTTTTCTTATAAATTGAAAGAAAAAAAACTTAAAACATTAGCAGAAGAATCAAACTGAAACAGCTGCCTGAAAAACTTTTCTACCAAAAACTGCTTCAGAAGAAGCAAATACATCAAAATGGTAAAATTTATTAAATGTATGCAAAGAAGACCAAGTTGCTGCTTTGCAAATCTGATCAACTGAAGCTTCATTCTTAAAAGCCCAAAAAGTGGGACTGATCTAATAGAATAAGCTGTGATCCTCTGAGGTGGGGACTGTCCCGCCTCCAAATAAGCTTTATGAATCAAAAGCTTCAACCAAGATGCCAAAGAAATGGCAGAAGCTTTCTGTCCTTTCCTAGAACCAGAGAAGACAACAAATAGACTAGAAGTCTTCCTGAAATCTTTAGTAGCTTTAACATAATATATCAAAGCTCTTACAACATCCAAAGAATGCAAAGATCTTTCAAGAGCATTCTTGGGATTAGGACACAAGGAAGGAACAACAATTTCCCTACTAATGTTGTTAGAATTCACAACCTTAGGAAGAAATGTAAACGAAGTCCGCAAAACAACCTTATCCTGATGGAAAATCAGAAAAGGAGACTCACAAGAGAGAGCAGACAATTCGGAAACTCTTCTAGCTGAAGAGATAGCCAAAAGAAACAGCACTTTCCAAAAAAGTAGTTTAATATCCAAAGCATGCATAGGCTCAATAGGAGGAGCCTGCAAAGTCTTCAAAACCAAATTAAGACTCCAAGGAGGAGAGATTGATTTAATAACAAAGCCTGAACAAAACAGTGAATATCAGGAAGCTTAACAATCTTTCTATGAAATAAAACAGAAAGAGCAAAGATTTGTCCCTTCAAAGTACTTGCAGATAAACCTTTATCCAAACTGTAAAATTCTAGGAATTCTAAAAGAATGCCAGGAGAATTTATGAGAAGAACACCATGAAATATAGGTCCTCCAAACTTGATAATAAATCTTTCTTAAAACAGACTTACGAGCCTGTAGCATAATATTAATCACTGCGTAAGAGAAACCTCTATGACTAAAGCACAAAGCATTCAATTTCCATACCTTCAAATTTAATGATTTGAGATCCTGATGAAAAAATGTCCCTTGAGACAGAAGGTCTGGTCTTAGAGGAAGTGGCCAAGGCTGGCAACTGGACATCCGAACAAGATCCGCAAACCAAAACCTGTGAGACCACGCTGGTGCTATCAGAAACACATACGATTGTTCCATAATGATCTTGGAGATCACTTTTGGAAGAAGAACTAGAGGCGGAAAGATATAAGCAGGTTGGTAAAACCAAGGAACAGCTAAAGCATCCACCATCTCCGCCTGAGAATCCCTGGACCTGGACAGGTACCTGGGAAGTTTCTTGTTTAGATGAGAAGCCATCAGATCTATTTCTGGAAGACCCCACATCTGTACAATCTGACAAAATACATCTGGATGGAGAGACCACTCCCCTGGATGTAAGGTCTGATGGCTGAGAAAATCCGCTTCCCAATTGTCTACACCTGAGATATGCACTGCAGAAATTAGACAAGAGCTGGATTCTGCCCAAGAAAGTATCCGAGATACTTCTTTCATAGCTAGGGGACTGCGAGTCCCACCCTGATGGTTGATATATGCCACAGTTGTGATATTGTCAGTCTGAAAACAAATGAATGGTTCTCTCTTTAACAGAGGCCAAACCTGAAGAGCCCTGAAAATAGCACGGAGTTCTAAAATATTGATTGGTAACCTAGCCTCTTGAGGTTTCCAAACCCCTTGTGCTGTCAGAGATCCCCAGACAGCTCCCCAACCTGAAAGACTTGCATCTGTTGTGATCACAGTCCAGGTAGGACGAGCAAAAGAGGCCCCCTGAATTAAACGATGATGGTCTAACCACCAAATCAGAGAAAGAGTTGAATGTTGGGATTTAAGTATATCAATTGTTATATCAGAGTATAATACCTGCACCATTGATTCAGCATACAAAGTTGTTAAGGACAGACTCATGGACACTGAATCTATCTTGAAACCTAAAAAGGTGACCCTTGTCTGAGGAATCAAGAAATTCTTTGGTAAATTGATCCTCCAACCATGTCTTTGAAGAAACAACACTAGTTGATTCATGTGAGATTTGGCTAAATGTAAAGACTGAGCTAGAACCAAGATATCGTCCAAATAAGGAAACACCGTAATTACCCTGTCCTCTGATTACAGATAGAAGGGCACCGAGAACCTTCGAAAAGATCCTTGGATCTGTCGCTAGGCCAAATGGAAGAGCGACAAATTGGTAATGTTTGTCTAGAAAAGAGAATCTCAGAAACCGATAGTGGTCTGGATGAATCGGAATGTGAAGATATACATCCTGTAAGTCTATCTTGGACATATAATGACCTTGCTGAACAAAAGGCAAAATAGTCCTTATAGTCACCATCTTGAAAGTTGGGATTCTTACAAAACGATTCAAAAACTTCAGATCCCGAACTGGCCTGAATGAATTTTCTTTCTTTGGGACAATGAATAGATTCGATTAAAACCCCAGACCCTGTTCCTGAAACGAAACTGGTATTATTACCCCTGAAAGCTCTAGATCTGAAACACACTTCAGAAAAGCCTGAGTCTTCACCGGATTTGCTGGAACGTGAGAGAAAGTATCTTCTCACAGGAGGTCTCACTCTGAATCCTATTCGATACCCTTGAGAGACAATACTCTGAATCCAATGATTTTGAACAGAATCTGCCCAAATGTCTTGGAATAATTTCAATCTGCCCCTCACCAGCTAAACTGGATCAAGGGCCGCACCTTCATGCAGACGTGGGTGCTGGCTTTGGTTTCTTAAAAGGCTTGGATTTACTCCAACTTGAAGAAGGTTTACAATTGGAACCAGAGTCTTTAGGGGAAGGATTGGTTTTCTGTTTGTTGTTCTGTCAAAAAGAACGAAAACGATTAGAAGCTTTAGATTTACCCTTAGCTCTTTTACCCTGAGGCAAAAAAACTCCCTTCCCTCCAGTGATAGTTGAAATAATTGAATCCAACTGAGAACCAAATAAATTGTTACCTTGGAAAGAAAGAGATAATAATCTAGACTTAGATACCATGTCAGCATTCCAATATTTGAGCCATAAAGCTCTTCTAGCTAAAATAGCTAAAGACATAGATTTAACATCAATTTTGATATCAAAAATAGCATCAGAGATAAAATGATTAGCATGTTGAAGCAAACAAACAATGCTAGACAAATCAGGATCTCTTTCCTGTTGCACTAAGCTATCCAACCAAAAGGTTGATGCAGCCGCAACATCAGCCATAGCAATGGCAGGCCTGAGAAGATAGATAAATAAGCTTTTCTTAGATAAGATTCAAGTTTCCTATCTAAAGGATCTTAAAAGAAGTACTGTCTTCCAAAGGAATAGTAGTACGTTTGGCAAGAGTAGAAATAGCCCCATCAACTTTGGGACTTTTCCCAAAACTCTAATCTAGCCGCTTGCAACGGGTACAACTTTTTAATCCATTCCTTAGCAATCACATCAGAAATAGCATCAGGATCTGGAAAAAACCTCAGGAGTAACCCCAGGAGGTTTATAAACAGAATTTAAACATTTACTAGCTTTGATATCAAGAGGACTAGACTCCTCAATATCCAAAGTAACCAACACTTCTTTTAATAAGGAACGAATATACACAATCTTGAAAAAATAAGTAGATTTGTCAATGCCAATGTCTGAGGTAGGATCTTCTGAATCAGAGAGATCTTCATCAGAGGAGGATATTTCAGTATGTTGTCGGTCATAAGAAATTTCATCAAATTTATGAGGTTTTAAAAAACATTTTACGTTTATTAGAAGGCAGAATAGCAGACAAAGCCTTCTGTATTGCATCAGCAATATCATTTTTCATATCAACAGGGATATCATGTACATTAGATGTTGAAGGAACAACAGAAACTGTACTAGTACTGGTGGAAACATTTTCTGCTTGCAAAAGCTTATCATGGCAACTGTTACATACTACAGTTGGAGATATAATCTCAGCTAATTTACAACAAATACACTTAGCTTTGATAGAACTGTGATCATGCAGCAGGGTTCCAACAGTTGCTTCTGAGACAGGATCAGATTGAGACATCTTGCAAAACGTAAAAGAAAAAACAACATTAAAGAAAAATTTACAATTTCCTTATATAGCAGTTTCAGGAATGGGAAAAAATGCAAACAGCATAGCCCTCTGAGCTTATTTTTTTTGGCGCCAAGTAAGACGCACGCAAAAGGAAGTATAAATTTTTTTGGGCGCCAATAACATCCGGAAATGACGCAACTCGCGTCATAACAGACGCAACCTCGTGTAAGGAAACCTGGCATCAACTAAGACGCCGGAAATGACGAACTTGCCTCATCCAAGACGTACCTTTGCGCCAAAAAAATTCTCGCACCAAGAATGACGCAATAAATAACAGCATTTTGCGCCCTTGCAAGCCTAATTTTGCCTGCGAAAGAAAAAACAGTCAATTCGAAAAAAAAGACTATACCCCAGGTAAGACAAATAACTTCCTAAACATGCTTCCCAAACTGAAACTAACAGTCTGCAAAAGGAAATATACACAGACCTGACTTATGGCAAATATACATATATTTAAAACTTTATATTAATACATAAAGCGCCAAACCATAGCTGAGAGTGTCTTAAATAAGAAAAACATACTTACCAAAAGACACCCATCCACATATAGCAGATAGCCAAACCAGTACTGAAAAAGTATCAGCAGAGGTAATGGTATATAAGAGTATATCGTCAATCTGAAAAGGGAGGTAGGAGATGAATCCCTACGACCAATAATAGAGAACCTTTGAAAAGATTTCCCATAAGGAAAACCATAACATCAATAGGAGATACTCCCTTCACATCCCTAAGACAAACACTGTACTCTGATAGGAATTGGGCTTCAAAATGCTTAGAAGCACTTATCATAGAAGAAATCATAAAAATCAAGCACAAACTTACTTCCCCACCTCCATAGGAGGCAAAGTTTGTAAAACTGATTTGTGGGTGTGGTGAGGGGTGTATTTATAGGCATTTTGAGGTTTGGGAAACTTTGCCCCTCCTGGTAGGATTGTATATCCCATACGTCACTAGCTCATGGACTCTTGCCAATTACATGAAAGAAAGACCCTTTACACAAACAGGAGCAAGCTGGAGTAGGTATACATCAGTATACTTTAAAACTTTGGGGCTTGGTTAGAAGTCTGAAAATCAGAGCAATGTTACTTAAAAATAAGCAAAACTAAACATTTATTTTAAAAAACGAAAAACCTGTATGGGCTATATAAATGGATCATCTACAAAACATTTATGCAAATAAAAATATAGTGTATAATGTCCCTTTTAAGGGCTTTAATTATCAAGCCGTTCTCCTCTCTTTGACTGCAGGTTCGCACAAGAGAACCTGCAGTCAGGATTTATCAAGCAGTGGTCATCAGACCGTTGCTTCTCTACCCTGTTCTTTACCACTTAGGTCTCATTCGACCGGGGAGATTGACAGCTCCTGCCCACCCGTGAATGGTTGTGCGCACACAGGGAGCGGAGTTGCACGTGATTGCAAAGGAGCTCTTGGGTGCAATGTTATATTCGGGCAGTGGATTGCTGACCACCAGAGGAGAGCTCAGGCGGACAGGGGCAAATATGTACGCCCCCCTGTCGACATGGATTGACAAATCGAGCCCTTTACATATGTCATAGTAGAGAAAGTTTTTTTGGGATCTAGCAAAGGAAGTTTTAAATAAGAAGTAAATATATAGCAGCAGTGAATCACTGAGTCATGGGATTTCTATAGCCATACTTTGGTGTACCACTGCCTAACCTACCTACTGTATTGTGCAGACTGCTGGCTATCTGGCTTCTTTCCTTACAAAAATAACAACAAACATTTTCAAAGAAGATGTAATGACTTACAAAACAAAAGGAAAAACCATTCATAGTACGGTCAGTTTTTCCTATCTTAAATGAACGTGTTATGTAAAAGCTAACAATGGAGACAAAAGCTATTTCATGTCTAAACACAATGTCTTTGTTATCTCAGAACTTTAATAGCAATGTTTTTCTACCTAATTTTATCAAAACCAGGATCAATGTTTATGTTAATATATCAAGTATATACGGCACCTAATTCATGTGTATCAAAGTGAATAAAGTTATGTAAACTTGTTCTCTCTTTTTTGTTCTCAATAGCCACCCACCTCTATTCTTAGTGAGTCTGCAGACAATAAGGCTTGTCACTATGAGATTGATCACAATCTATTGCCCGATTTGTTTTAAGCTGGATTTTTGCCCTGAAAAGGGAATTCGTTTTGAACTAATCACAATAGTGCGTTTTCAGCTGTTTCGTGGAGCTACAAGAGCATTTTCAGCTCACGAAAAAGCCCTTTTTTAACATAGGGCCAACATTTTGTCAGTGATCACAATCCAATTTCTCCATACTTTTCAAATCCATTTTACACATCAAATTCAACACCTAAAGGCACTTGATAACGTCACAAACTGGTCTTTTTTACAAGTATTCTAAGACACTTTACAATAATTCTATTATGTTGCACATGCGAGTGACACTCCAAAATGGCCACAGGCAACATAGAAGCATTGTTTAATTTCGGTTTAATGGCCACAGGCAACAAAACATAATTTATGCTTACCTGATAAATTTATTTCTCTTGTGGTGTATCCAGTCCACGGATCATCCATTACTTGTGGGATATTCTCCTTCCCAACAGGAAGTTGCAAGAGGATCACCCACAGCAGAGCTGCTATATAGCTCCTCCCCTAACTGCCATATCCAGTCATTCGACCGAAAACAAGCAGAGAAAGGAGAAACCATAGGGTGCAGTGGTGACTGTAGTTTAAAATTAAAAAATACCTGCCTTAAAATGACAGGGCGGGCCGTGGACTGTATACACCACAAGAGAAATAAATTTATCAGGTAAGCATAAATTATGTTTTCTCTGATAAGGTATCCAGTCCACGGATCATCTATTACTTGTGGGATACCAATACCAAAGCTAAAGTACACGGATGAAGGGAGGGACAAGGCAGGTACTTAAACGGAAGGTACCACTGCCTGTAAAACCTTTCTCCCAAAAATAGCCTCTGAAGAAGCAAAAGTATCAAATTTGTAGAATTTGGAAAAAGTATGAAGCGAAGACCAAGTCGCCACCTTGCAAATCTTTTCAACAGAAGCCTCATTTTTAAAGGCCCATGTGGAAGCCACAGCTCTAGTAGAATGAGCTGTAATCCTTTCTGGAGGCTGCTGGCCAGCAGTCTCATAGGCTAAGCGGATTATGCTTCTTAGCCAAAAAGAAAGAGAGGTTGCCGAAGCCTTTTGACCTCTCCTCTGTCCAGAGTAGACAACAAACAAAGCAGATGTTTGACGAAAATCTTTAGTAGCTTGTAAGTAAAACTTTAAAGCACGAACCACGTCCAGATTGTGTAATAGACGTTCCTTCTTTGAAGAAGGATTAGGACACAAAGACGGAACAAAAATCTCTTGATTGATATTCTTATTAGATACCACCTTAGGTAAAAACCCACGTTTGGTACGCAGAACTACCTTATCTGCATGGAAGATCAGATAAGGAGAATCACATTGTAAGGCAGATAACTCGGAAACTCTACGAGCCGAGGAAATAGCTACTAAAAAAAGAACTTTCCAAGATAAAAGTTTGATATCTATGGAATGAAGAGGTTCAAACGGAACCCCCTGAAGAACTTTAAGAACCAAATTTAAGCTCCAAGGTGGAACAACAGGTTTAAACACAGGCTTGATTCTAACTAAAGCCTGACAAAATGCCTGAACGTCTGGGACATCCGTCAGACGCTTGTGCAAAAGAATAGATAGTGGAAAGCCTCAGGAAACTGTTTCTGGGCAAATTTAAGCCAGCCATGTGGAAAAAACTAGGCCCCAATAAAGTTTTATCACCAAAGTATATATAAAAACGTTTAAACATGCCAGCAAACGTTTATATTGTAAATATAAAAGAGTATTACCTCAGAAAGTAAGCATGATACCAGTCGCTATTAAATCACTGTATTCAGGCTTACCTTACACAAATTTGGTATCAGCAGCATTTTCTAGCATTCACATCTTCTAGAAAAAATCTTAACTGCACATACCTCATAGCAGGATAACCTGCACGCCATTCCCCCGCTAAAGTTACCTCTCTCTTCAGTCATGTGTGAGAACAGCAATGGATCTTAGTAACAACCTGCTAAGATCATAGAAATCACAGGCAGATTCTTCTATTTTTCTGCCTGGGACAAAATAGTACAACTCCGGTACCATTTAAAAATAACAAACTTTTGATTGAAGCAAGATAACAGCTACATTTCACCACTTTCCTCTTACTACCTCCATGCTTGTTGAGAGTTGCAAGAGAATGACTGGATATGGCAGTTAGGGGAGGAGCTATATAGCAGCTCTGCTGTAGGTGATCCTCTTGCAACTTCCTGTTGGGAAGGAGAATATCCCACAAGTAATGGATGATCCGTGGACTGGATACACCTTACAAGAGAAATAAGCATAGATTTGGACGGCACATATAAACCAGAAGCCCAACAAATCTGTCCAAAATGTCCTAAATTTGTAAACTTATCTAGTTTGTAGGAGAGCCTTATCCCAGTCATTAGTTAGTACGTAGGATAGCCTTATGTTTATCTCAGGCATTAGTTAGTACGTAGGATAGCCTTATGCTTATCCCAGGCATTAGTTAGTACAAAGGATAGCTGTATGTCTATCCCAGGCATTAGTTAGTACTTAGGATAACCTTATGCTTATCCCAGGCATTAGTTAGTATGTAGGATAGCCTTATGCTTATCCCAGGCATTAGTTAGTCTGTAGGATAGCCGTATGCTTATCCCAGGCATTAGTCTGTAGGATAGCCTTATGCTTATCCCAGGCATTAGTTAGTACATAGTATAGCCTTTTGCTTATCCCAGGCATTAGTTAGTACGTAGTATAGCCTTATGCTTATACCCGGCATTAGTTAGTATGTAGGATAGCCTTATGCTTATCCCAGGCATTAGTTAGTATGTAGGATAGCCTTATGCTTATCCCAGGCATTAGTTAGTAAGTAGGATAGCCTTATGCTTATCCCAGGCATTATTTAGTACGAAGGATAGCCTTATGCTTATCCCAGGCATTAGTTAGTATGTAGGATAGCCTTATGCTTAACCCAGGCATTAGTTAGTACGTAGGATAGCCTTATGCTTATCCCAGGCATTGTTTGGTCTGTAGGATAGCCTTATGCTTATCCCAGGAATTAGTTAAAACGTAGGATAGCCTTTTGCTTATCCCAGGCATTAGTTAGTACGTAGGATAGCCTTACGCTTATCCCAGGCATTAGTTAGTAAGTAGGATAGCCTTATGCTTATCCCAGGCATTAGTTAGTATGTAGGATAGCCTTATGCTTATCCCAGGAATTGTTTGGTCTGTAGGATAGCCTTATGCTTATCCCAGGAATTAGTTAAAATGTAGGATAGCCTTTTGCTTATCCCAGGCATTAGTTAGTACGTAGGATAGCCTTATGCTTATCACAGGCATTAGTTAGTACAAAGGATAGCCTTATGCTTATCGCAGGCATTAGTTAGTATGTAGGATAGCCTTATGCTTATCCCAGGCATTAGTTAGTCTGTAGGATAGCCGTATGCTTATCCCAGGCATTAGTCTGTAGTTAAAAGTCTGTAGGATAGCCTTATGCTTATCCCAGGCATTAGTTAGTACGTAGTATAGCCTTTTGCTTATCCCAGGCATTAGTTAGTACGTAGGATAGCCTTATGCTTATCCCCGGCATTAGTTAGTATGTAGTATAGCCTTATGCTTATCCCAGGCATTAGTTAGTAGGATAGCCTTATGCTTATCCCAGGCATTATTTAGTACGAAGGATAGCCTTATGCTTATCCCAGGCATTAGTTAGTATGTAGGATAGCCTTATGCTTATCCCCGGCATTAGTTAGTATGTAGTATAGCCTTATGCTTATCCCAGGCATTAGTTAGTAGGATAGCCTTATGCTTATCCCAGGCATTATTTAGTACGAAGGATAGCCTTATGCTTATCCCAGGCATTAGTTAGTATGTAGGATAGCCTTATGCTTAACCCAGGCATTAGTACGTAGGATAGCCTTATGCTTATCCCAGGAATTGTTTGGTCTGTAGGATAGCCTTATGCTTATCCCAGGAATTAGTTAAAACGTAGGATAGCCTTTTGCTTATCCCAGGAATTAGTTAGTACGTAGGATAGCCTTACGCTTACCCCAGGCATTAGTTAGTAAGTAGGATAGCCTTATGCTTATCACAGGCATTAGTTAGTACAAAGGATAGCCTTATGCTTATCCCAGGCATTAGTTAGTATGTAGGATAGCCTTATGCTTATCCCAGGCATTAGTTAGTACGTAGGATAGCCTTATGCTTATCCCAGGTATTGTTTGGTCTGTAGGATAGGCTTATGCTTATCCCAGGCATTAGTTAAAACGTAGGATAGCCTTTTGCTTATCCCAGGCATTAGTTAGTACATAGGAGAGCCTTATGCTTATCCAAGGCATTAATTAGTACGTAGGATAGTCTTATATTTATTCCAGGCATTAGTATGTGGGTAGCCTTATATTTATCTCAGGCATTAGTTAGTATATAGGATAGCCTTATGCTTATCCTAGGCATTAGTTAGTAAGTAAGATAGCCTTATGCTTATCCCCGGCATTAGTTAGTACGTAGGATAGCCTTATGCTTATCCCAGGCATTAGTTAGTACATAGGATAGCCTTATGCTTATCCCAGGCATTAGTTAGTATGTAGGATAGCCTTATGCTTATCCCAGTCATTAGTTAGTATGTAGGATAGCCTTATGCTTATCCCAGGCATTGTTTGGTCTGTAGGATAGCCTTTTGCTTATCCCAGGCATTAGTTAAAACGTTGGATAGCCTTTTGCTTATCCCAGGCATTAGTTAGTACGTAGGATAGCCTTACGCTTATTCCAGGCATTAGTTAGTAAGTAGGATAGCCTTATGCTTATCACAGGCATTAGTTAGTACAAAGGATAGCCTTATGCTTATCCCATGCATTAGTTAGTACGAAGGATAGCCTTATGCTTATTCTAGACATTAGTTAGCAAGTAAGATAGCCTTTTGCTTATCCCCGGCATTTGTTAATACGTAGGATAGCCTTATGCTTATCCCTGGCATTAGTTAGTACGTAGGATAGCCTTATGCTTATCCCAGGCATTAGTTAGTAAGTAGGATAGCCTTATGCTTATCCCAGGCATTAGTTAGTATGTAGGATAGCCGTATGCTTATACCAGGCCTTAGTTAGTATGTAGGATAGCCTTATGTTTACCAGACTTTCAAAAGAGATTGCATCTTTGTGACCCGGCTTTCAAATGGGATTGCATCTCCGTGACCAGGCTTTCAAATGGGATCACATCTTCATGACCTGGCTTTCAAATAGAATTGCATCTTCATGACCTGGCTTTCAAATGAGATTGCATCTTTATGACTTTATGACTATGCTTTTAAATGGGATCGCATCTTTGTGATCAGGCTTTTAAATGGGATTCATCTTCATGACCAGGATTTCAAAAGGGATTGCATCTTCATTACAAGGCTTTCAAAAGGAAGCCCACCTTTGTGATAATGATTTCAAAAGGAACCACACCTTTGTTATAGGCTTTCAAACAGGATTGCGCCGCTGTGTATGCAGAGAAAAAATATGCTCACAATTGTGAGGTTTCCAGTTTTTGCAGCAACATTATTGAAATCCAGTCATGATGGTATGATCCTGTTTGAAAGCCCACAACAAAGGTGCGGTTCCCGGGACTAGCATTGTGATTGGCTGCTAAAAATCCCTTTAAAATGGGATGTGGCTACTAAAGAAATTTTAAGGTAAAGTATCTTCCTTTTTTACATAGAAATGTTCAGGAGATATTTTCTAGTCAGCTTTTTACAGCTATGCTGCACCACTTTCAATTTGGGTATCATGTCCCTTTAATACAATTCATATAGCAATAAATATTTTTCATAATTTTAAAAGGATTTCTTATTTTTAACTTCATTGGTGCACTGTCAATTACTTCCTGTCACACCCCTACAATGAAGCTGTAGTCTCTACCAGAAGGTTAATCTAGATTGATGTCATAAATCTCCTACAGTAACCTGAGCTGGTTTACTATTCAGATAATGCTAATGAGACAGTAAGTCTGATTTGCTCATGCTCAGTAAAGACAAAATTATTATTATTATTTTTTATTTATAAAGCGCCAACAGATTCAGCAGCGCTGCCCATGGGTACAAGGATAAAAGTACAATGGAGAAACAATACAAAAGACAAAATTTTACAGACAGATAGAGGGGTAAATGAGGGCCCTATTCCCGTGGGAACTTACAATCTAGATGGGTAGGAGGATGGGAAACAGGAGGTGCAACTTAAGTTTAAAACATGTCTGCTCTTATTTCCCTGAGGGCAGTGGCTACACTGAGAATTTGCTCCTTTTGCAATAAAACAAGTAAGTTGTTTACTGTTTTTAACACAATCTGTTTCTTTTTATGTTTAATTTGTTAACATATTTGTTTTAACCAAATAAGCATTGTTTAATTTTGGTTTAATAAGCACTAATATAGTGGTACAAGTTGTGCTTGACAGCCAATGAGCACTAATACAGCTGTATCAGTTCTGCCAGTCAGCCAGTCTATACCACTGCATACATGTTGCTTGTTAGCCAATCAGCACTTACACAGTCGTAATTGGAGGTAACACAGCTGTATGAGTTGTGCGTGTCCTTAAAATGTTCTATTGATGATCAATCAAATGCTTGCTAGGAAAACACATCTAGCCTGTTCTTCATATCTAGCTACAATCAATTCAAAATACATTATTCATAATGTCTGACGGGTATTTTTTTAATAGGGGATAGATTTGTTGTAATATTTATAGTAAACATAGGAATTATATCCTTCTCATGTACAAAATGACATCAAGGTCACACGGTAACATAACAGGGACCAATAAATTGTATCACACATTCAATTATGCTTATGCGGTTATACACATCTAGTGCCAGTTATCAATGGGCAGAGGGGGCACACACAAGCGCATATATTAACATACAAAAATAATACATATACAGTAAATATACAGGTGTGAAAAAATAAATTTGAAATGTTATTTTACAGTTTGTAAACTGATAAAAAAATAAAGTGAACTGTAGAAAATTCTAAAGCAAATTAATATTTGCTGCAACAACTCTTTGCCTTCAAATCAGCATCCATTCTTCTAGGTACACTTTTGCAGGCATCAAGTCAGGTGTAAAATTAAACAGTTATACCAATCAGGTGCTAATGACCATCAATTTAATATGTCGGTTGAAATACAATCATCAACAGTAACAAATATGTAGGAGGAATACAACTGCGTGAGAAAAGCCAAACTCTGCTAAAAAAGCACAAAGATTTCAAGTTGTGCACTAAACCCCGGTGCGTAATTAACTGTAAAAATTTAGCGGTACCGCACTTTCCATAGCGCTTCCGTTACAAGTTACAGAAAAACCTTCTTTTGTTGTGCGTTATGGTGCGCTATGCTCCATACCTCACAAAAGCCAAGGCCTGACTTGACGTGCTCGTGCAAGTTTTCCCCCATAGACATGTCAGGGTTTTCTCCCTGTTGTGTTTGCCATGTGCTGCTGGCAGCCATTTTACTCACCTCTCTTCCTGACTATGGTGCATTGTGGGGGATGCTGCTCATTTCCTGCACTTCCTTTTATGGCCAGACTGGTGTGCATGATCCATGTGAGACAGGATGCAGTCTCAGAATTGTGATGTCATCACTTATTATTTAAAGGGCCTCTGTTCAGTATGCTTTGCCTTTGCGTTGTCTCAGACCTGTTTGTGAGAGTTCCTGTGTATTACCTGGCTGCCTGACGTCCTTCCTGGTTCCTGATCCCTGGCTTGTTCCTGACTCTGCTGTTTTCCTTGTTCCTGACTTCATGGATGTCCGGACTTCAGGAAATGTGAGTTCATTTTTTGGGGTGTTGGCACTAAATCAGCACTAAAGAGCTGATTGCCCTTTTAAAGGCACTGCCCATAAAAATGCCCCTTTAAAGGCAATGGGTAGCTTAGGATTTTTTTTAGACTTAGGTTTTTTTGGGGGGGTTGGTTGGGTGAGGGGATTTTACTGTTAGGGAGTACTTTGTAATTTTTTTGTGTAAAAGAGCCGTTTCATTTAGGGCAATGCCCTATAAAAGGCCCTTTTAAAGGCTATTGGTAGTTTATTGTTAGATTAGGGGGTGTTTTTATGTTGGGGTGGCTTTTTTGTTTTTATCGGGGTATTAAATTAGGTTTAATTTTTATTATTTTGGATAATTTCGTTTATTTTTGTAATGATAGTTTTTTTCATAGTGCTAATTTTGTAATTTTGGTTTTTTCTTTTTCTTTTATTTTAGTCTTTTAAAATAGTAATGATAGGTTAATTTATAATTAAACTTAGTTTATTTTTATTTCCCAAATAAGTTTTTATTTATTTTAAGGTAGTTAGTATATTGTATCAGAGCAGCAGATAAAAGACACATGCCTACTTCCCCTCACATTCAAAAGATGTCCTGCAGTTCCATCAGCTCAGAATTGGCAGAAACCAGTGGGAACCTGGTACCCATCTACAGTCCGGAGAAATTATGGTCAGAAGTGGTGTTCTTGGAGACTTCCTTCCAAAAAGCAATACTTCTGACATGGAAACAAGGCCAAGCGACTCATCTATGCATGAAAACACAGGAACTGGAGTGCAGAAAAATTGCAGCAGGTACTCTGGACTGATGAGTCAAATTTGAAATATTGGACTGTAGCAGGATCCATCATGCAATATCATCAGTCTGCTTGAAATGTATCTGCTGCAGGACAACAACCCAAAACATATGTCCAAAGTCATTAAAGGGACACTGAACCCAATTTTTTTTTTCTTTCATGATTCAGATAGAGCATGCGATTTTAAGAAACTTTCTAATTTACTCCTATTATCAATTTTGCTTTGTTCTCTTGCTATCTTTATTTGAAAAATTTAAGGTTTTTGTTTCAGCACTCTGGACATCACATTTTTATTGGCGGATGAATTTATCCACCAATCAGCAAGGACAACCCACGTTGTTCACCAAAAATGTGCCAGCATCTAAACTTACATTCTTGCATTTCAAATAAAGATACCAAGAGAATAAAGAAAATGTAATAATAAGAGTAAATTAGAAAGTTGCTTAAAATGTCATGCTCTATCTGAATCACAAAAGAAAAAATATGGGTTCAGTGTCCCTTTAAGAACTATCTTCAGCGTAAAGAAGAGCAATGAGTCCTGGAAGTGATGGTATGGCCCCCACAGAGCCCTGAGCTCAACTTCAAGTCAGTATGGGATTACATGAAGAGACAGAAGAACTGTGGTTAGTTTTTCAAGATTTATGGAACAACCTACCTGCCGAGTTCCTTAAAAATCTTTCTGCAAGTGCAGCTAGAAAAATCGATGCTGTTTTAAAGTCAAAGGGTAGTCACACCAAATATTTATTTGATTTAGATTTTTCTTCGCATTGTTAGTAGATAAAAATATTACACATATATATATTTTTATATATATATATATATATATATATATATATATATATATATATATATATGAATCAAGGAATAGTCAGAGGGGAAGCAAATGCTGGTGCGGAGCTATGTGACAGAAGACTGTTTAGAATTAATTAAATGTCTTCATAGGGCTCCATGTACTAAGAGGCGGGCGGACAGCTTCTTAACTCGCGAAGCTGTCCGCCCGCCTCCGCTACACACGGGCAGCGGATCTATTGATCCGCTTGCCCGTATGTATCATTACACACTCAGCGGAGTGTGTAATGCCCGCCCCTTCAGTCGCGCGACCAATCACGCGACTGAAGGGGCTGTCAATCACCGAGAGCGAGCGAGCTCTCGGTGATTTTGCTTCGCCACCTAAGAGGTGGCGTAGGGTGTAGGAAGCAGCGGTCTAATGACCGCTGCTTCTTACATTGCGGGAAGCAGGCTCGCATATGCGAACCTGCCCCGCAAAGGCTCCGGAGCAGCTTTCGCTGCTTCGTACATGGAGCCCATAGAATTGCCAAAAAGGCTAATGGTGCAGACCCTTAACTACAAATATCATGAAGCAAATAAGAAAAGATAAACAATAATGAAATCTTGTTGCAAAAAGACAGGGAATTCAGCACTCTTTTCAATAATAGAAGCTCCTCAAATGGAAATTTAACAACAAAGTTATTGTAAGCCAGTGACATCTCGCCCCGTGGGCACATCACAAGTCTCTCAACATGTGAAATTCAAAAAAAAAATTTAAGCGCACAAAATGAGTTGGCAGGTAAGAACATATATTTAAAATAAATATACATAGATGTTGATACAAAATTCTACATACAGAAAACTGACCGGTCAGGGTGGGCACAGTCGCAAAGTAAGTTCAAACAGGTGGATAGGAGAGTTTTCTAACCAACTACACCCTACTGCTCACAGAACCCCCAGAAAAGATAACTAGGAGGTATAGTCTGAGCAGATGTAAAATGGGATCTAAGTGAGAAAAACTCCTAATTACACACAAATATCCTTGCAGATGTAAATAGCAACATTCAATCAGCTTAGTGGAGCTTATCATGAAAAATACAGGCATGTTAGTATATTATAGGTGAGAGATTAGCTAGACCAACTACACCCTGCTGCACACAGAACCCCCAATCACGGAGATAAATACTGGGCAGGTATAAACCGGGATCCAAGTTGTCTAAAAACTAGCCCACCTAAATATGCAAATATGTCATATAATAAAACATGCAAGACCTAAACATTTAAGGATTAGTAGGCAGACTTGTAGCAATAGTGCCGTAGTAGCAGTTAGTTGTCATTCAGGACATTAGTATGCACAGTTATGCACAATTATGAGGAGAGTTCAGCTGGGTTTGTAACATAAATTAGTTGGTATTTACTCAAATCACAGTTCCGTAATCATATACGTAATGGCGAATCCTCGACAGGGATACTTATGCCTGCTTTTTGTGAAGAATCAAAGTTTACTCCAACTTTCAGAAACCAGTCTGTGGCTCACATATGAGAGGTGCATACAACCTTACTGTCAGCTGCATAAACGACAGGAACCTTGCATATCCTTAGAAGTGATGCTTATCTTGACTTTGTCTGTGCTTTAAAAGAAAACTGCTCCAAAAGACGCCAGAATTTTCATAGCGGTACTTTGCAATCCGATGCACACATCACGTGGACCAGTCAGCCAATGCCGACGCACGTTTCACCCCCTCGTCTGGTAGTGAGACGGGGCTTTGTCAGGGCGTATGGAGTAAAGACGTAAGCGTCCCTTTTTAACTAGATACAATGTTGCGCCCCTACTGACGGGTGAAAGTAACTTAATCATTAAAATCTGTAACATATATAGACATACTTAATAATTGTTACTAGATGAATTAGGATAACATCATTGTTCATTACACTAAGGAAGTCTTGCTTGCCAATTTAAAAGGGACAGTCAACACCAAAAATGTTGTTGTTTTAAAAGATAGATAATCCCTTAATTACCAATTCCCCAGTTTTGCATAACCAACACCGTTATAATTATACACATTTTACTTCTGTAATTACCTTGTATCTAAGCATCAGCAGACTGTCCCCTTATTTCAGTTCTTTTGACAGACTTGCATTTTAGCCAATCAGAGCTTTCTCCATGGTAAATTCATGTCCATGAGTTCAATGTTATCTATATGAAACACGTGAACTAATGCCCTCTAGTGGTAAAACACTATCAAATTGCATTTAGATTAGAGGCGGCCTTCAAGGTCTAAGAAATTAGCATATGAACCTCCTAGGTTTAGCTTTCAACTAAGAATACCAAGAGAACAAAGCAAAAATGATGATAAAAGTAAATTAGAAAGTTGTTTAAAATTACATGCCCTATTTGAAACATGAAAGTTTTTTTTGGACTTGACTGTCCCTTTAAAGCATAGAAAAAGTATTATTATTTGTAGAGATTAGATGCAAATATCGAATCAGATAAAAGAACTTATGTATTCATAGGAAGCAAGCCATATTCAACTTATCATTTAAGCCATTGGGGAGTTGGGTCTCCAGAATAGAAATCCATCTACATTCCTTTCTTAGGAGAGTTTTATCATTATCTCCCCCTCTACCATTTGTTATGCCTCTGTCTATGTCAATAAATTTCAAAGAGTCAGAATTGCACCCATGAAAATTTTCTTGCGACACTACTTTTTTGATTCTCGTTTTCACATCGTCATGATGTTCTGTGATTCGGTCTTTTATTGCCCTTTTTGTTTTGCCCACATAAAAACAGGGGCATGCGCAGGAGAGTAGGTATATTACTCTCCCTGTATTACAATTTACAAAGTGTTTTAATTTATACACTTTTCCAGTGTTTGTTTTAAACTCTTTAGTTTTGACCATATATTTGCAGGCCACACATTTCCCACATGGATAGTTGCTAGTTGATCTATGGCTGGTTAGCCAGTCTTTTCCTTTTGATTTTGACACATATTGGCTTCTAACCAATTTATCCTGCAAGTTAGGTGCCCTCCTTGCAGTGATGATGGGGTATTCCCCCACCTCTCGAGAAACACTATCGTCATTTAGAAGTAGATAACAATTTTTTTCAAGTACTTTTTTAAGCCCATTCCAGTTATAATCAGTAATTAATCTAATTTTCGAGGTTTAATCCTTCACCTTGGGAAAGAGCAGACTATCTCTATTTACACGACCTGCCTGATTCTTGGCCCCTCTAACTATTCTTTTGGAATAGCCCCTTTCAAGGAATCATTTTTCCATTTCTATTGCATGTTTATGATACTTTTCCTTAGTAGAGGAACAGTTTCTACGGAGTCTGAGAAACTGCTCCTTTGGAATTCCTTTTTTAAGGTGATGAGGGTGATGACTAGATGCTAGACGGAGGCTGTTAGTAGCAGTATCCTTGCGATAGTTCTCTGTCACTAGAGTACCCTTCTCTATCCTCACTTTTACTTCTAGGAACGCAATCTCCTGTTTACTATACTGCAAAGTGAGGGAAATATTATTCACATTAGTATTAAAAACAGTGATGAAATCTTTTAGAATCCTTTCTGATCCTTCCCATATCAGAAAGATATCATCCACATATCGTAGCCATATGTGGATGTTTCTTTCAAAGAGGAGGTTCAGATATACCTCATTCATTTCCCATAGACCTAGGTGAAGACAAGCATACGTGGGGGCACGTGGCACCCATGGCCGTTCCACGCAATTGCTTGTATATTTTGTCATCAAACATAAAAGATATTTTCATAAGTACAAAAGTAAAAAGTTTGATGACAAAGTATGTGTCCTTTTGAAAGGTAACCCCTCGTCATGAGAAAGTGTTCACATGCTTTTATACCAATTTCGTGCGGGATGGATGAATACAGTCCTTCCACATCAAGGGATACTAGCATAGCTCCTTGCGGGACGGATAGACCACCAATTTTACATAGGAAATCTGCTGTATCAAGAACAAATGAAGGCATTGTATTTAAGAAGGGCCTGAGGAAGTGATCAATATAGGTACCAAGATTTTCTGTAAGGCTACCAATTCCGGCTATAATTGGACGGCCTGGTGGATTAGTCAGATTTTTATGTATTTTAGGAATACAATAAAAAAACTGGCATTATGGGATATTCAGGATAGAGATATTTGAATTCAGTAATGTTTATTATTCTATCATGTTTGGCATCATTTAAAATTTTAAACAGTGTTACTTGTAATGATGAAATAGGACTGTATGTAAGCCTTTGATATTGATTTTTGTCTAGGAGCTGTCTTTTAACCTCTAGAACATATTTACTTTCATCCCAGAGGACAAGATTTCCACCCTTGTCTGCCGGTTTTATAACCATCCCCTTAGCATTCATAAGTTCATTCATGGCTCTTCTTTCTGCCTAAGATTGTCATTTACAAGCCCTACAAATGATAGCTTGGCTATGTCTTTTTCTACCTGTTTGACAAAGATGTTAACAGCAGGTATCATAGATAGTTGGGGCATATATTAAGATTTCGGTATGAAAGGTGAGGATACTTTAGTTTGTACAATCTCCTCTTCCAATTGTGAGGGATCGTACTGGCTACCCTCTATTTCAGCAAGTAGTTCATGAAGATCTAAAATTGCTAATCTGTCTTCCTTACTTAAGGCCATGTCTTCAATCAGGTGTTTACTCTTGCCTTTCATAATCTGAGAAAGGACAATTCTTCTGGCAAAGAGATGAAGTTCTTTTAAAAAATTAAACTTATCAAGATTATATGTGGGGAAAAACGAAAGTCCCCTTTTTAAAACCAGTATGTGTGCCAAATTGAGTTTAAAGGAAGACAGGTCGACTACCTGGAGATCCTGATTTGGAGAATTCAGTAGCCCCTGCGCCCCCTGAAATCTCTGGGGTCTGCTCTGTTGAAAGGTTTCCTGGTTCTGGTTGTAGTTCTGCTGTCACCGCTGTCTGGAGGGATACCGTCTCTCTCTTGAGTTTGTATTCGCTCCCCCTCCGTCTCTTCCTACCCCCTCTCCTCCTTCCCCTAAAAAATTCTGTTTATTGTTTGAGCTATTCTTTTGGGAGTCTTTTTCAATATCTGACCCACCCGTTCCAGAGTCATATGATCCTCTTAATGACTGATAGCTATAGACTTTATTGTTCTTAAAGTCATCATTGTCCCTAGAGAACTTCCTTCCTTTCCTTAATTTTTCCTTAATTTTATATCTGTCTGTAATCTCGCTATTTGATCCTTAATTTCTTTGTTTAGTTTACCAAAATTGGGATAACTTTTAAAGTTGTTAACTATTTTTAAGGATTCTTCAGCTTGTGCAATAGTCTTATCAAGTCTCTCTTCATTGTGTTTTACCATTTTATTCATGAGAATAATAGAACAGTCTGAAAGACTGGAATTTCAGTCTTCCATGAATTCTTCTCCTCCTTCATCCTCTCTTAGATTGATGCCTGGATATAATCTAAAGCGCAAACCTCTGGGTATAATTTTATTTTTAATATAATTCTCAAGGCTATATGTCTCTGCCCTGAGTTTCACTTGTTTTACTAATAACTTTTTATAATCTTTAAATGCACCATATATATTTTGTTTTTGCATTATCCTGACTCTCTTCCAAGTTCGACATAGACAGAGTTGCTGTCAATTCAGCTTCCCAGTTCTCATCTGATAGCATAAAAGCCATATTATGAGAGAGTTGGGGAATTACCACAGAGAAGAGGGTCACTGAAATCTAACAAACAAGAAATATGGTAATTACCAGCTAGGGATCTACCACTCAGGAAACCAAGGGCAATGAGCACAAGTATACAAGGTATACCATACAAATATCAAGGAATAGTGAGAGGGGAAGCAAACGCTGGTGCGGAGCTATGTGACAGAAGACTGTTTAGAATTAATTAAATGAGATAGAAAGGAAGAGGGTGCCTCATAGCGTAATTCTGTTTGACAAGCTGATATATGTTGTTAGAATTGCGCTTACCAGATGAAGTGGCACTGTGCTCTGACCAGTGCAAATCCGCAGACTAGCACTTAACAGTGGCTAGTACACTGAACCCGGTTCTACTTGGGGTAGTCACCGCTGTTATTTTAGTACTGCGCGGCTGCAAAAGATATCTGATCTCTGTTTGGATCGCCAATACCGCAAATTAAAAACAAAGGCAACTTCCGATCTTTGTTTAAAAGACAATAGTGCTTTATTACTGTGACGCGTTTCTCAACCAATCTTCAGGTCGTTTCATCAGACAAAACAAAGCGAATGTTATATATTACAATTGGTAACATTATATACAAAAGTTTCTTTAAAAAACGGAAGTTGTCACTAATTACATGGCCAATAGAAGATTGGCGATTCTATTCAAATTTCCTAAAAAAAACTAATTAAACCTGGGAGTGGAGTGTTAGAACAACAATTTATCCCCCAGGTGACCCATCGTTAGTTGAAAGTTGATAATAGTCTATTCAGTAAGTACAATGGATATTTGAACATAGACAATATGCATTTAACAGTTTGTCACGATGGTTATCTAGAAATGCATATTGTCTATGTTCAAATATCCATTGTACTTACTGAATATACTCCATTATATCATACTATTGTGTTGTCCAGCGTGCCTTTTTTTTCCCGTTTGGGATTCTCTCTTTTTAGAATTAATTAAATGTCTTAATAGAATTGCCAAAAAAGGCTAATGGTGCAGACCCTTAACTACAAATATCATGAAACAAATAAGAAAAGATAAACAAGAACAAAATCTTGTTGCAAAAAGACAGGGAATTCAGCACTCTTCAAAAATAGAAGCTCCTCAAATGGAAATTTAACAACAACAAAGTTTTATTGTAAGTCAGTGACATCTCGCCCCGTGGGCGCATCACAAGTCTCTCAACGTGAAATTCTAAAAAAATATAAGCGCACAAAATGTTTTGGCAGGTAAGAACATATATTTAAAATAAATATACATAGATGAAGATACAAAATTCTACATACAGAAAACTGACCGGTCAGGGTGGGCACAGGCGTAAAGTAAGTTCAAACAGGTGGATAGGAGAGTTTTCTAACCAACTACACCCTACTGCTCACAGAACCCCCAGAAAAAATAAATAGGAGGTATAGCCTGAGTAGATGTAAAATGGGATCTAAGTGGTTAGGTGAAAAACTCCTTATTACACACAAATATCCTTGCAGATGTAAATAGCAACATTCAATCAGCTTAGTGGAGCTTATCATGAAAAATACAGGTACAGGCACGGAAGTATATTATAGGTGAGAGATTAGCTAGACTAACTACTGCTGCACACAAAACCCCCAACCACGGACATAAATACTGGGCAGGTATAAATCGGGATCCAAGTTGTCTAAAAACCAACCCACCTAAATATGCACATATGGCATATAATAAAACATGCAAGACATAAGCATAAAAGGATTAGTAGGCAGACTTGTAGCAATAGTGTCGTAGTAGCAGTTAGTTGTTATTCAGGACATTAGTATGCACAGTTATGCACAATTATGTGGAGAGTTCATCCTATACTCTAGGATGTAAGCTGTAATGAATTTAGGTTTTTCTTTTTGTTTGGTGTATTTCCTTAGTTTCTTGTCCTATTTTTTATACTTTAACAGTTCATCTCTAGGTTGAGCATCCACTGCCTCTCTTGCCCTGTTCAGGGTTTGTTTGTCATATCCTCTAATACTTAGACTTCATTAATTATATCTGTCTGTACCTCATAATTTTCATTTTTGGTGCAGTTTTTTTTGGCCCTAATGTACTGTCCCTTGGGAATACCCTGTATAGTATGTCTTGGATGACACGAGTTGTATTCCAATATAAAGTTCCCTGACGTGAGTTTTCTATATAGGTCGGTTTCAATTAATCCAGTTTCATCATTTCCCTTAATCATATCTAGGAAACAAATAGTGTTTTTATTCTGTTCACCTATTAGTTTTATACCACTGTCATTTTGATTTAAATAATCACAGAACATTTCTACACCTTGCTCATCACTGTCTATAATGAAAAATAGGTCATCAATAAATGTTGCATACGTAACGATCTTTCCCTGTAGAGGGTTCCTGTCACCAAAGACGTGGAACCACTCCCACCATCCCATGAAGAGATTGGCATAACAGGGGGCAAATTTTGCCCCCATAGGGGTTCTAGGTCTTTGGAGAAAGAAACCTCCCTCAAACATAAAAAAATGATGTGTGAGTAAATATTCAATTGAAGTTGTGATGAACTGTTTGGTTGTTATATCATAGTTACTGCAATGTTCTAAAAAAGAACTTCACCACCTGTATGCCTTTTTCGTGAAGAATGGATGTATATAAGGATCAACCACTAGGAATCTATAGCTTGACTTCCATTCTATATTTTCCAATTTCAATAGTAGGGATGTGGCATCCTGTATATAGCTGGGTAGTTCTTTTACCAGAGGCTGGAGAAAGCTATCAATTAGATTTGAAACGGGTTCATTGTGTGAATCGATACCAGCGATTATAGGACGCCCAGGAGGGTTGTCCAAGTCCTTGTGGACTTTTGGAAAGTAATGAAATATTGGATTTATAGGATTATCAGGAATCAACATTTCCTCTGTGGTTTGTGTGATAACATTTTTATATCTTGCTGTTTTTACTATACCAGTTAGAATCTTTTTAAACTGTTTAGTTGGATTCTCTTTAAGTTTAATGTATACCTCGATATCATGCAATTGCCTAAGTGCTTCCTTAGTATAGGCTTCTCTATCAAGTACCACAACATTTCCTCCTTTATCAGAGGACCTCACCACTATCCTGTTATCTTCCGTCAATTTTTCAATGCCACTTTTTCCTTAAGTGACAATTTGTATTTCTGTTTTTTTATGTTCTTATTTAGATCGCATAGTTTCTCTTCTACCACTTTTTGGAAAATTTCTACTGTTTGTGTGCTAGAGCTGACGGGATAAAAATTACTTTTTTTCTAAATTCAGTTAGATCAATGTCCCTTTCTGTAACCAAATTATCTAGATCCTTTACATTCTCTTTTCAGCAGATCTTGTAAATTCAAGATAGTACATATTTCAGAAAATATTAGATTATCCCCTGTTTGGACTTCTTGAGTCCCATCCATGCTATTTTGTTCCTCCTCAGCACCAATGAAATGTTTACGGAGTATCAATTTTCTCACAAATCTATTGATGTCCAAAATGGTATTAAATAGATTAAAGTGCTAAAATTTAGGCCTCTTGATAATACTTGCAATTCAGGGTTAGTTAAGTTTACACTAGATAAATTCAATACATTGTTATTCATGCATATTTTTTGTTGTGTTTCCCTGATCTTGTGGTGTAAGTCCATTGTTGTAGTATTTTCTTGTTTTGTTGTTTGACCTCTCCCTCCTTTACACTTGTTTCCTTTTCCTCTTTTTCCTCTATGTATTTTTTTCTTCTGTCCTTGGAGAAAGTCTTTGCCTGTCCGTTTTCTGAGACCTTGGTATTAGGCATTTCAAAGGAAGCTTGTAATACAGTGGGTTGAGATTCTTCTACATTTCCTTCACCGTCTGAGGACTCCACTTCATACTTAGTGTCCGAGAATGTTACTCGTTTCTCTTTTTTTGTACGATTTTTAAACCATTGTCTGCCTTTTCTTGGTTCTTTACCAAAGTTGTCATTATTATTTTTTGTATGATTTTTGAACCATTGTCTGCCTTTTCTTGGTTCTTTACCAAAGTTGTCATTATTATCCCATCTATACACCATCTGATGGTCATAATCATATTTGTCTCTTGATACTTTTCTGGATTTAAATTCCCATAATGCCTGACGAAAGGAAATCATATTTTTCTCAAATTGTCAGTCATATACCTTAAATTCAGGGTCCTTCTGAACTGTTTTAGTTTGTCTTGTATTGCTTTAATTTCCTCTAACAGTTCAATCCTCTGTTGTTGTTTACTTGGTTCCCCCTTTCATAATAATGCTCAATATCTTCATATTCCTTTTTGCTACCTCTTGTCTCTATTACAAACTACATTACTCACTTACTCCTTCTCCCTCTCCACCTGCACTGTTTATTAGCCCATCTCTCTTATACTCACCTTACTTTTGTACTCATGAACTTTACCTATTCCTAAACACTCTCTCTCCCCCCTGCACTTCAGCCAAACAAGTGTCTCATTACTGCAAATCTGCTTCTCATGTCACTCTCCCTCTTGCTCATACTAGCTGCTGGCGACATCTCCCCTAATCCTGGTCCCTCACAACCTCCTAGCCTTTCGCATCCTTGTGTGCCTTTCAATAGACTTCATAAACTAAACTCTGGTAACCTTAATCACATTCCTCTTACATCTAAAAAAACCCTCCCCCTTCACTTGTGCACTCTGGAACTCTCGCTCTGTTTGCAACAAGCTCACTTCTATCCATTATTTCTTTATCTCCCACTCTCTTAACCTTCTGGCTCTTACAGAAACCTGGCTCTCTGCTTCAGACACAGCATCCACTGCTGCACTGTCACATGGGAGTCTCCATTTCAGCCACACTCCTAAGTCTGGCAATAGACAAGGAGGTGGTGTCTGTATTTTACTTTCCTCTCGTTGCACCTTCCAACATATACAGCCCATCTCTTCACTCACATTTTCTTCATTTGAAGCACACATGATTTGGTTATTCTCTCCCCTCTCTATATGTGTTGCAGTCATATACAGCCCCCCTGGCTCCCCAACTCAATTTTTAGATCACGTTGCTGCCTGGCTTCCTTATTTCCTTTCCTCAGACACCCCTGCCCTCATTCTTGGCAACTTTAACATTCCTCCTGACAATCCCAATGCCTCCTCTGCAATACAACTTCTTCAACTGATTTCGTCTTTCGGCCTGTCATAATGGACTGACTTTCCCACTCACAAAGATGGTCATTCCCTTGATCTGATTTTCACCTATCGATGTACTCTTTCAAATTTAACAAACTCCCCTTTTCCTCTCTCTGACAATCATCTCCTAACTTGCAACATCACTTCCCTACCTACAACTCCCCCTCCCTCTACCCCTCACACCAAACTTCACAGAAGCACTAAGTCACTAGATCTGCATCAGCTCGCTAGCTCTCTCAAACCTCTCCTCTCATCCACCACCTCCTTTTCCTGCCCTGACCAATCTATCTGCCAGTATAATTCCACCCTTACATCGGTCATTGACACTCTGGCCCCTCCAACCTTGGCTCAGAAACCACACTCTCATCCTCAGCCCTGGCATACTCCTCTGACACGATACCTACGCAGATGCTCCCGTACTGCTGAGCGACATTGGAGGAAATCTCGGAGTTCAGCTGACTTTCTTCACTACAAGTTCATCCTGAACGCCTACTATTCTGCCCTTAATCTTTATAAGCAACAATATTTTTCTAATCTCATCTCTACTCTTTCCTCTAACACTAAACGTCTGTTCTCCACGTTCAACACTCTTCTCCGCCCACCCCCACCTCCTAACACAACCTCTCTCTCAGCTCAAGATTTTGCAAGCCACTTCAAAAACAAAATTGACTCCATCAGAAGTGAAATCAGCTCTCAACATACTTTCAATCTCCCACCCCCTCAAAAGCTCGCGATCACCCAAAACCTAAATATCCAAAAATGCAGCTCTTTTGCCCCTGTTAATGAGGATGAAGTTTCTGCCCTTATACTGTACTCCCACCTCACTACCTGTCCCCTCGACTCCATCCCCCCACAGCTACTCCCCTCACTAACTTCTACCCTCACCCCCATACTCGCACACATTTTCAACATCTCCCTCAGCACTGGTATATTTCCCTCATCTCTAAAACATGCACTGGTCACACCTATCCTCAAAAAACCTTCCCTTGATCCAACCTCCCCTTCCAATTACCGCCCTATTTCCCTACTCCCTCTTGCCTCAAAGCTCCTCGAAAAGCTAGTTTATGCACGTCTATCCCATTTCCTTACACTAAACTCTCTTCTTGACCCACTGCAATCTGGATTTCGTTCCCATCACTCTACAGAGACAGCAATTATCAAGGTTACCAATGACCTACTTACAGCAAAATCCAAAGGCCACTTTTCTCTGCTTATCCTCCTTGACCTGTCTGCAGCCTTTGACACTGTTGACCACCCTCTTCTGCTCCAAACCCTCCAATCCTTCGTCATCTGTGACACAGCTCTCTCGTGGTTCTCTTCCTATCTGACTAACCGTACATTTAGTGTAGTCTTCTCCGGAGCATCCTCTGCCCCATTACCACTTTCTGTTGGGGTACCTCAAGGCTCTGTCCTTGGTCCCCTTCTCTTTTCAATCTACACGTCGTCACTAGGTTCCTTAATAAAGTCCCATGGGTTTCAATACCATTTGTATGCCGATGACACCCAAATCTACCTCTTTGCACCAGACCTACCTCCTTCCTTACTAACCCGTGTCACTAACTGTCTTTCTCACATCTCATCTTGGATGTCCTCTCACTACCTTAAGCTAAATCTCTCCAAAACTGAACTCCTTATTTTTCCCCCTTCCAATGTCTCCACCCCCAAAATTTCTATAACTGTTGATAATTCCATCATTACCCCTACCCCGCACGCCCGATGTCTTGGGGTCACACTTGACTCAGATCTTTCCTTCACTCCTCACATTCAGTCCTTGGCTAAAGCCTGCCGCTTCCACCTTAAAAACATTGCTAAAATTAGACATTTCCTTACACAAGATACAACCAAGATTTTAATCCACTCTCTCATCCTTTCCCGCCTCGACTACTGCAATTCCATCCTCTCTGGTCTACCTAGCTGCCGCATAGCTCCTTTACAATCCATTATGAATGCCTCTGCCAGGCTCATCTTCCTTACTCGTTGCTCTTCATCTGCTGCACCTATCTGCCAATCCCTTCACTGGCTTTCTCTTGCCTCTAGGATTAAACATAAAAACCTCACCCTGACATATAAAGCTCTCAACTGCACTGCTCCCCCCTACATCTCAGAACTTGTCTCTAGATACTGTCCCTCCCGTCCCCTTCAATCAGCTCAGGATCTCCTCCTCTCCTCCTCTCTTGTTACTTCCTCACATTCACGTTTACAGGACTTCTCCAGACTGGCCCCCATCTTGTGGAATTCCCTGCCTCGCTCCATAAGACTCTCCCCTAGTTTTAACAGCTTCAAGCACTCCCTAAAAACTCTACTATTCAGGGATGCATACAATCAACACTAACCTTTCCTAACGCCTTTGCTTTCCCTTTGAACCCCTTAGATTATAAGCCTATGAGCCCAGCTGTTTACAGATCGCTTCATAAGAGCCGACTACAACAGTGAAACTCTCTGCAGGGCCCTCTACCCACTTGACCCCTACAAAAGCTATCCTGTACACCGACTATGTTTACAGTGCTGCGGAATCTGTTGGCGCTCTACAAATACCTGATGATAATAATAATAATAATAATAATCAGAGCATGTATCTAGAATCACATTACATTTAGAAATGAATTCTGCCTCCAATATCCTGAATAACCAAAGATATGCTTTGGTTTGTAAAGCACTTTTATTGCTCTTGAGAAAGACGGATGAGACCGTTGAAATGCGTTGAGCCAAATAAAGACACACTTTTTTACTGAATCTGTGATATTGTCTTTTCATATTCGGAAGGAGCCGGTAACCTGCAATATACACTGTTAGTAGATATTCACCTTTGTATGGTGTATTGCCTGATATTTCAGCACCACTATTTTGCACCTAGAGTTATACAACCGAGGAAGGAAAGGAAGACACCAATGACTGATACAAGTTTGCACTTAGCTGAACCAGCGCCTCCAGCTAGCACACCTGATCTATTCACACAGACCTTGGGAGAGACTGTGGGACGGCTGCGGTTCACCAGAAGGGGAAAGTATTAACATATTATACACCTGTTTGCATGTGAAAATGAATTCTGCCTCCAATATCCTGAATAAGGGAAATTTTCATATCCTCAACTCTCTAGGTATACGTTTATCATTTTTGTATATCAAACGTTTTGATATCTAATTCCAACTTTATATCCTCTTTCCATAAGGTATCAATGTCAAAAAACAAACTTTTAATAGTATATATTATTGCTTCATCTGTATTGTATGTATCAGTATTTTTGCCAAAGTCTGAAGACATAGGAAACTTCCTCTATATTATCCATATTTGGGACTGTTAATAGTCTGTCAGTCAAATATTGTGCAAAACAGTAACGGGTCAGCTGTATTAACACTTCTCCAGCCAATATACAAAGCCTTGCAAAAGTATTCACCCACCTTGGCATTTTTCGTGTTTTGTTGCCTCACAGCCTGGAATTAACATGGATTGTTTGAGGATTTGCATCATTTAATTTACAGAACATGCCCACAACAAATAGGACAAAATAACATAAGTCAATGTGCATAACTATTCACCCCTCTAAAGTCAATACTTTGTAGAGCCACCTTTTGCGGCAATCACACCTCCAAGTCGCTTTGGATAAGTCTCTATGAGCTTGCCACATCTTACCACTGGGATTTTTGCCCATTCCTCCTTGCAAAACTGCTCCAGCTCCTTCAAGTTGGATGGTTTGCGCTTGTGAACAGCAATCTTTAAGTCTGACCACAGATTTTCTATTAGATTGAGGTCTGGGCTTTGACTAGGCCATTCCAACACATTTACATGTTTCCCCTTAAACCACTCAAGTGTTGCTTTAGCAGTGTGTTTGGGGTCACTGTCCTGCTGGAAGGTGAACCTCCGTCCTAGCCTCAAATCACACACAGAGTAGTACAGGTTTTGCCCAAGAATATCCCTGTATTTAGCACCATCCATCTTTCCCTCAACTCTGACCAGTTTCCAAGTCCCGGCTGCTGAAAAACATCCCCACAGCATGATGCTGCCACCACCATGTTTCACTGTGGGGATGGTGTTCTTTGTGTGATTTGATGTGTTGGGTTTGCGCCAGACATAGCGTTTTCTTTGATGGCTGAAAAGTTCAATTTTAGTCTCATCAGACCAGAGCACCTTCCTCCATACATTTTGGGAGTCTCCCACATGCCTTTTTGCAAACTCAAAACGTGCCATTTTGTTTTTGTTGAAAGTAATGGCTTTCTTCTGGCCACTCTGCCATAAAGCCCAACTCTATGGAGAGTACGGCTTATTGTCGTCCTATGTACATACTTCAGTCTCTGCTGTGAAACTCTGCAGCTCCTCCAGGGTTACCCTAGGTCTCTGTACTGCCTCTCTGATTAATGCCCTCCTTGCCCGGTCCGTGAGTTTTGGTGGGCGGCCATCTCTTGGCAGGTTTGCTGTTGTGCCATGTTCTTTCCATTGGGTTATGATAGATTTGATGGTGCTCTTGGGGAACATCAAAGATTTGGATATTTTTTTATAACCTTACCCTGACTTGTACTTCTCAACAACATTGTCCCTTACTTGTTTGGAGAGTTCCTTGGTCTTCATGGCAGTGTTTGGTTAGTGGTGCCTCTTGCTTAGGTGTTGCAGCCTCTAGGGCCTTTCAAAAAAGGTGTGTATATGTAATGACAGATCATGTGACACTTAGATTGCACACAGGTGGACATCATTTCACTAATTATGTGACTTCTGAAGGTAGTTGGTTGCACCAGAGCTTTTTATGGGCTTCATAACAAAGGGGGTGAATACATACGCACATGCCAATTTTCTGTTTTCTATTTCTAAAAAATAGTTTTATGTATATATTTTTCTCATTTCACTTCACCAACTTAGACTATTGTGTTCTGATCCATAACATAAAATTCAGATTAATAAAACATAAGGCTGTAATGTAACAAAAACATAATTTATGCTTACCTGATAAATTTATTTCTCTTGTGGTGTATCCAGTCCACGGATCATCCATTACTTGTGGGATATTCTCATTCCCAACAGGAAGTTGCAAGAGGATCACCCACAGCAGAGCTGTCTATATAGCTCCTCCCCTAACTGCCACCTCCAGTCATTCGACCGAAGACAAGCAAGAGAAAAGAGAAAGCATAGGGTGCAGTGGTGACTGTAGTTTAAAGTTAAAAAATACCTGCCTTAAAATGACAGGGCGGGCCGTGGACTGGATACACCACAAGATAAATTATGTTTTCTCTTGTAAGGTGTATCCAGTCCACGGATCATCCATTACTTGTGGGATACCAATACCAAAGCTAAAGAACACGGATGAAGGGAGGGACAAGGCAGGTACTTAAACGGAAGGTACCACTGCCAGTAAAACCTTTCTCCCAAAAATAGCCTCCGAAGAAGCAAAAGTATCGAAGTTATAGAATTTTGAAAAAGTATGAAGCGAAGACCAAGTCACCGCCTTGCAAATCTGTTCAACAGAAGCCTCATTTTTAAAGGCCCAAGTGGAAGCCACAGCTCTAGTAGAATGAGCTGTAATCCTTTCAGGAGGCTGCTGGCCAGAAGTCTCATAAGCTAAGCGTATTATACTTCTTAGCCAAAGCGAAAGAGAAGTTGCCGAGGCCTTTTGGCCTTTCCTCTGTCCAGAGTAGACAACAAACAAAGCAGATGTTTGACGAAAATCTTTAGTAGCTTGTAAATAATACTTTAAAGCACGAACCACGTCAAGATTGTGTAATAGACGTTCCTTCTTTGAAGAAGGATTAGGGCACAATGACGGAACAACAATCTCCTGATTGATATTCTTATTAGATACCACCTTAGGTAAAAACCCAGGTTTGGTACGCAAAACTACCTTATCTGCATGGAAGATCAGATAAGGGGAATCACATTGTAAGGCAGATAACTTGGAAACTCTACGAGCCGAGGAAATAGCTACCAAAAATAGAACTTTCCAAGATAAAAGCTTGATATCTATAGAATGAAGAGGTTCAAACGGAACCCCTTGAAGAACTTTAAGAACCAAATTTAAACTCCATGGCGGAGCAACAGGTTTAAACACAGGCTTGATTCTAACTAAAGCCTGACAAAATGCCTGAACGTCTGGAACATCCGCTAGACGCTTGTGCAAAAGAATAGACAGAGCAGAAATCTGTCCCTTTAAGGAACTAGCTGACAATCCTTTTTCCAATCCTTCTTGGAGAAAAGATAATATCCTGGGAATCCTGACTTTACTCCATGAGTAACCCTTGGATTCACACCAATAAAGATATTTACGCCATATCTTATGATAGATTTTGCTGGTGACAGGCTTTCGTGCCTGAATTAAGGTATCAATGACTGACTCGGAGAAGCCACGCTTTGATAAAATCAAGCGTTCAATCTCCAGGCAGTAAGTCTCAGAGAAATTAGATTTGGATGGTTGAAAGGACCCTGAAGTAGAAGGTCCTGTCTCAGAGGCAGAGTCCATGGTGGAAAGGATGACATGTCCACTAGATCTGCATACCAAGTCCTGCGTGGCCACGCAGGCGCTATCAAGATCACCGATGCTCTCTCCTGCTTGATTTTGGCAATCAGACGAGGGAGCAGAGGAAACGGTGGAAACACATAAGCCAGGTTGAAGGACCAAGGCGCTGCCAGGTTGAAGGACCAAGGAGCGTCGCCTTGGGATCCCTGGACCTGGATCCGTAACAAGGAAGTTTGGCGTTCTGGCGAGACGCCATGATATCCAGTTCTGGTTTGCCCCAACGATAAATCAATTGTGCAAACACCTCCGGATGGAGTTCCCACTCCCCCGGATGGAAAGTCTGACGACTTAGAAAATCCGCCTCCCAGTTCTCTACTCCTGGGATATGGATAGCTGATTGGTGGCAAGAGTGAATCTCTGCCCAACGAATTATCTTTGAAACTTCCAACATCGCTAGGGAACTCCTTGTTCCCCCTTGATGGTTGATGTAAGCCACAGTCGTGATGTTGTCCGACTGAAATCTGATGAACCTCATTGTTTCTAGCTGAGGCCAAGCCTGAAGAGCATTGAATATCGCTCTTAGTTCCAGAATGTTTATCGGAAGGAGTGTCTCCTCCTGAGTCCACGATCCCTGAGCCTTCAGGGAGTTCCAGACTGCCCCCCAGCCTAGAAGGCTGGCATCTGTCGTTACAATTGTCCAATCTGGCCTGCGAAAGGTCATACCTTTGGACAGATGGACCTGAGATAGCCACCAGAGAAGAGAATCCCTGGTCTCTTGATCCAGATATAGTAGAGGGGACAAATCTGTGTAATCCCCATTCCACTGACTGAGCATGCAGAGTTGCAGCGGTCTGAGATGCAGACGGGCAAACGGCACTATATTCATTGCCGCTACCATTAAGCCGATTACTTCCATACACTGAGCCACCGAAGGGCGAGAAGTGGAATAAAGAACACGGCAGGAATTTAGAAATTTTGATAACCTGGTCTCTGTCAGGTAAATCCTCATTTCTACAGAATGTATTAGAGTTCCCAGAAAGGAAACTCTTGTGAGAGGGGATAAAGAACTCTTTTCTTCGTTCACTTTCCACCCATGCGACTTCAGAAATGCCAGAACTATGTCCGTATGAGACTTGGCAATTTGGAAATTTGACGCCTGTATCAGAATGTCGTCTAAATAAGGGGCCACTGCTATGCCCCGCGGCCTTAGGACCGCCAGAAGTGACCCCAGAACCTTCGTAAAGATTCTTGGGGCTGTAGCTAACCCAAAGGGAAGAGCTACAAACTGGTAATGCCTGTCTAGGAAGGCAAACCTGAGAAACCGATGATGATCTTTGTGTATCGGAATGTGAAGATAAGCATCCTTTAAATCCACTGTAGTCATGTACTGACCCTCCTGGATCATAGGTAGGATGGTTCGTATAGTCTCCATCTTGAATGATGGGACCCTGATTAATTTGTTTAGGATCTTGAGATCTAAGATTGGTCTGAAGGTTCCCTCTTTTTTGGGAACCACAAACAGATTTGAATAGAATCCTTGTCCCTGTTCCTCCTTTGGAACTGGGTGGATCACTCCCATAACTAGGAGGTCTTGAACACAGTGTAAAAATGCCTCTCTCTTTATCTGGTTTGCAGATAATTGTGAAAGGTGAAATATCCCTTTTGGAGGAGAAGCTCTGAAGTCCAGAAGATATCCCTGGGATACAATTTCCAACGCCCAGGGATCCTGGACATCTCTTGCCCAAGCCTGGGCGAAGAGCGAAAGTCTGCCCCCTACTAGATCCGTTACCGGATCAGGGGCCAATCCTTCATGCTGTCTTAGAGGCAGCAGCAGGCTTTTTGGCCTGCTTACCTTTGTTCCAAGACTGGTTAGGTCTCCAGACCGACTTGGACTGGGCAAAAGTTCCCTCTTGTTTTGTATTAGAGGAAGTTGATGCTGCACTCACCTTGAAGTTTTGAAAGGCACGAAAATTAGTCTGTTTGGCCCTTGATTTGGACCTATCCTGAGGAAGGGCATGACCTTTTTCTCCCGTGATATCAGAAATGATCTCCTTCAAACCAGGCCCGAATAGGATCTGCCCCTTGAAGCGAATATTAAGCAGCTTAGACTTTAAAGTAACGTCAGCTGACCATGATTTAAGCCATATCGCCCTACGCGCCTGAATAGCAAAACCAGAATTCTTAGCCGTTAGTTAAGTCAAATGAACAATGGCATCAGAAACAAAAGAATTGGCTAGCTTAAGTGCTCTAAGCTCGTCAAGTATATCATCCAATGGAGTCTCTACCTGTAAAGCCTCTTCCAGAGACTCAAACCAGAAGGCCGCAGCAGCAGTGACTGGGGCAATGCATGCAAGGGGCTGTAGAATAAAACCTTGTTGAATAAACATTTTCTTAAGGTAACCTAACTTTTTATCCATTGGATCTAAGAAAGCACAACTGTCCTCGACAGGGATAGTAGTACGCTTAGCTAGGGTAGAAACTGCTCCCTCCACCTTAGGGACCGTTTGCCATAAGTCCCGTGTGGCGGCATCTATTAGAAACATTTTCTTAAAAATAGGAGGGGGAGAGAACGGCACACCTGGTCTATCCCATTCCTTAGTAATAATTTCTGTAAACCTTTTAGGTATTGGAAAAACATCAGTGTAAACAGGCACTGCATAGTATTTATCCAATCTACACAATTTCTCTGGCATTGCAATTGTATCACAGTCATTCAGAGCAGCTAAAACCTCCCTGAGCAACACGCGGAGGTGTTCAAGCTTAAATTTAAATGTTGACATATCAGAATCAGGTTGAATCCTCTTCCCTGAGTCAGAAAAATCACCCACAGAAAGAAGCTCTCCTTCCTCAGCTTCTGCATATTGTGAGGGGGTATCAGACATAGCTACTAAAGCGTCAGTATGCTCTGTATTTCTTCTAACTCCAGAGCTGTCTCGCTTTCCTCGTAACCTAGGTAGTCTGGATAATACCGCTGACAGTGTATTATCCATGACTGCCGCCATGTCTTGTAAAGTAAACGCCATGGGCACGCTAGATGTACTTGGCGCCTCTTGAGCGTGAGTCCCTTGAGCGGGATTTAAAGGTTCTGACACGTGGGGCGAGTTAGTCGGCATAACTTCCCCCTCGTCAGATTCCTCTGGTGATACATTTTTTAAAGATAGAATATGGTCTTTATTACTTAAAGTGAAATCAGTACATTTGGTACACATTCTAAGAGGGGGTTCCACCATGGCTTCTAAACATAATGAACAAGGAGTTTCCTCTATGTCAGACATGTTTAAACAGACTAGCAATGAGACCAGCAAGCTTGGAAAACACTTTAAAGCAAGTTAACAAGTAAAAAATAAAAATGGTACTGTGCCTTTAAGAAAAATAAAAAAGGTCAGAATTTGAAAAACTGAAAAAAAGCAGTAAATCAAACGAAGTTTTACAGTGTGTATAATAAGCTAACAGAGTATTGCACCCACCTGCAAATGGATGATTAACCCCTTAGTTTAAAAAATGGATCAAAAAAACGATATAGACTTTTTTTTAACAGTCACAACAAACTGCCACAGCTCTGCTGTGGCCCTACCTTGCCATACAAACGACTTTGGAAAGCCTAAAAACCCTTTAGAGAGGTCCTATAGCATTCAGGAGGCTCCTGCAGGAAAACTGGATGTCTCAGACTGTAAAAGTTACTGCACACTTAGGCGCGAAATTAGGCCCCTCCCCCTCATGTCTACACAGTGGGAGGCCTAAGGGAACTATTTCTAGGCAAATTTAAGCCAGCCATGTAGAAAAACTAGGCCCCAATAAAGTTTTATCACCAAAAATATATATAAAAACGTTTAAGCACTCCCAGCAAACGTTTTATATGACAGGAATTGAAAAGTAATAAGAGTATTACCTCTAACAGTAAGCATGATACTAGTCGCTATTAAATCACTGTAATCATGTTTACCTTAAATAAATCTGGTATCAGCAGCATTTTCTAGCCTTTACATTGTTCTAGAAAAAATTTAAACTGCACATACCTCACAGCAGGATAACCTGCACGCCATTCCCCAGCTGAAGTTACCTCTCTCTTCAGTTATGTGTGAGAACAGCAATGGATCTTAGTTACAACCTGCTAAGATCATTAGAGACCACAGGCAGATTCTTCTTCTATTTTCTGCCTGGGACCAAAATAGTACAACTCCGGTACCATTTAAAAATAACAAACTTTTGAATTGAAGAAAAAACAACCACATTACACCACATCTCTCTTACTGCTTCCATGCTTGTCGAGAGTTGCAAGAGAATGACTGGAGGTGGCAGTTAGGGGAGGAGCTATATAGACAGCTCTGCTGTGGGTGATCCTCTTGCAACTTCCTGTTGGGAATGAGAATATCCCACAAGTAATGGATGATCCGTGGACTGGATACACCTTACAAGAGAAATAGGTAAAAAGTCAAGGGGGGTGAATACTTTTGCAAGGCATTGTATACAAAGTGTGCAAAATATGCAACATGTGCAAAATGTATTAGATAGTATTAGATAGTTCCACTCACCCATCTCGTCTTCAGCCGATTGACTCCACACAGCTATTTCTATTTTGTATATATATATATATATATATATATATATATATATATATATATATATATATATATATACACATATATAAATAAAAAAAAAAAGGGGGATTGATAACCAATGGCGCAAACACTATATCATAGATTGATGTCCCATATTTTGGGAATAAATTACCCGTGTAAAAAATCCTTATATTTATTTAACATTGCTTCTTTAATTTTTACATAAGATTGATAAGCCTATGAAAAGAGATAAATGAACCTGTATAAGTAAATTCTATACAGAGGAAAAGTACAAAGACCTAACAGCAATATTGCTAATAGTGTAATATATTAATGATACAATTTAAAATTAGAACTTAAAAGTAACAGTACTAGTCAAGTGTGGTGTTAATAAAATAAATAAATTAGTATTCACAGTCCATTCAGGTTCTACACATAATGATCCAGATGTAGAATTAGTAGTAATACTTGTCGCTAACAAAGTTCATAGTAAATTTAATCCACAAAGTCTTATAAAACGTAGCAGAAGTAGGATAAGAGCATAAAAATGAAGGTTCTACAAAAGAGACTATCATTTGCTGCCACAAAAGGACCAAATCCATTTAAACGTGTCTTAGACCTCAATAAATTCACTAGGAGTCTCACCCTCAAAAGACATTTTGAAAAGAACAAGAACAAAGTGGATCTAAATGAGAAAAAAGAGGGACTCCCAAATATACAAGAAACTGATCTAGACACTTCAGACGACCTCATATCTCTAGAAGAAGAGAATATGAATATACTAGGGATTGGAGGAGATTTAGAATTAGAAAATAAAGTCCATACTAATTTGAAGCCTCGTTCTTGTGCAGTCCAAAGGGAATTATATACCAGTTTTTGCTAAAATGGTGCAAGAAGATTTTGACACCCTATGCAAAAACTATAAAATTAGTTAAGATAAAAACACAATTTATGCTTACCTGATAAATGTATTTCTCTTGTGGTGTATCCAGTCCACGGATCATCCATTACTTGTGGGATATTCTCATTCCCAACAGGAAGTTGCAAGAGGAAACCCACAGCAGAGCTGCAATATAGCTCCTCCCCTAACTGTCATAGCCAGTCATTTGACCGAAAACAAGCCGAGAAAGGAGAAACCATAGGGTGCAGTGGTTACTGTAGTTTAAATTTAAAAATTACCTGCCTTAAAATGACAGGGCGGGCCGTGGACTGGATACACCACAAGAGAAATAAATTTATCAAGTAAGCATAAATTGTGTTTTCTCTTGTAAGGTGTATCCAGTCCACGGATCATCCATTACTTGTGGGATACCAATACCAAAGCTAAAGTACACGGATGAAGGGAGGGACAAGGCAGGTACTTAAACGGAAGGTACCACTGCCTGTAAAACCTTTCTCCCAAATATAGCCTCCGAAGAAGCAAAAGTATCAAATTTGCAAAATTTTGAAAAAGTATGAAGCGAAGACCAAGTCGCCGCCTTGCAAATCTGTTCAAAAGAAGCCTCATTTTTAAAGGCCCAAGTGGAAGCCACAGCTCTAGTGGAATGAGCTGTAATCCTTTCAGGAGGCTGCTGTCCAGCAGGCTCATAGGCTAAGCGGATTAAGCTTCTTAGCCAAAAAGAAGGAGAGGTTGCCAAAGCCTTTTGATCTCTCCTCTGTCCAGAGAAAACAAACCAAGCAGATGTTTGACGAAAATCTTTAGTAGCTTGTAAGTAAAAACTTTAAAGCACGGACCACGTCCAGATTGTGAAACACAAGGATGGAACAACAATCTCTTGATTGATATTCTTGTTAGATACCACCTTAGGTAAAAACCCAGATTTGGTACGCAGGACTACCTTATCCGTATGAAAAATCAGATAAGGAGAATCACATTGTAAGGCAGATAACTCGGAGACTCTACGAGCCGAGGAAATAGCTACCAAAAAAAGGACTTTCCAAGATAAAAGTTTGATATCTATGGAATGAAGAGGTTCAAACGGAACTTATTGAAGAACCTTAAGAACCAAGTTTAAGCTCCATGGTAGAGCAACCGGTTTAAACACAGGCTTGATTCTAACTAAAGCCTGACAAAATGCCTTAACGTCTGGAACATCTGCCAGATGCTTAACTAGCTGACAATCCTTTTTCCAAACCTTCTTGGAGAAAAGATAATATCCTAGGAATCCTGACCTTACTCCATGAGTAACCCTTGGATTCACACCAATAAAGATATCTACGCCATACCTTATGGTAAATTTTCCTGGTGACAGGCTTTCGTGCCCGTATTAAGGTATCAATAACTGACTCGGAGAAGCCACGCTTTGATAAAATCAAGCGTTCAATCTCTAGGCAGTCAGCCGCAGAGAAATTAGATTTGGATGGTTGGAAGGACCCTGAAGTAGAAGGTCCTGTCTCAGAGGCAGAGACCATGGTGGAAAGGATGACATGTCCACTAGATCTGCATACCAGGTCCTGCGTGGCCACGCAGGTGCTATCAGAATCACTGATGCTCTCTCCAGCTTGATCTTGGCAATCAGTCGAGGGAGCAGAGGAAACGGTGGAAACACATAAGCCAGATTGAAAGACCAGGGCGCTGCAAGAGCATCTATCAGTGTCGCCTTGGGATCCCTGGACCTGGATCCGTAACACGGAAGCTTGGCGTTCTGGCGAGACGCCATGAGATCCAGTTCTGGTTTGCTCCAACGATGAATCAGTTGTGCAAATACCTCCGGATGGAGTTCCCACTCTCCCGGATGAAAAGTCTGACTTAGAAAATCCGCCTCCCAGTGCTCTACACCTGGGATATGGATAGCTGATAGGTGGCAAGAGTGAATCTCTGCCCAGCGAATTATTTTTGAACTTCTAACATCTCTAGGGAACTTCTTGTTCCCCCTTGATGGTTGATGTAAGCTACAGTCGTGATGTTGTCCGACTGAAATCTGATGTACCTCAGAGTTGCTAACTGAGGCCAAGCCTGAAGAGCCTTGAATATCGCTCTTAGTTCCAGAATATTTATTGGAAGGAGAGACTCCTCCTGAGTCCACGATCCCTGAGCTCCAGACTGCACCCCAACCTAGAAGGCTGGCATTTGTTGTTACAATTGTCCAATCTGGCCTGCGAAAGATCATACCTTTGGACAGATGGACCCGAGATAGCTACCAGGGAAAAGAATCCCTGGTCTCTTGGTCCAGATTCAGTTGAGGGGACAAATCTGTGTAATCCCCGCTCCACTGACTGAGCATGCATAGTTGCAGCGGTCTGAGATGTAAGCGTGCAAACGGCACTATGTCCATTGCCGCTACCATTAAGCCGATTACTTCCATACACTGAGCCACCGAAGGGCGCGGAATGGAATGAAGAACCCGGCAGGAATTTAGAAGCTTTGATAACCTGGACTCCATCAGGTGAATTTTCATTTCTATAGAATCTATCAGTGTCCCTAGAAAGGAAACTCTTGTGAGTGGGGATAGAGAACTCTTTTCCTCGTTCACTTTCCACCCATGCGACCTCATAAATGCCAGTACTACGTCCGTATGAGACTTGGCAATTTGGAAGTTTGACGCCTGTATCAGGATGTCGTCTAAATAAGGGGCTACTGCTATGCCCCGCGGCCTTAGGACCGCCATAAGCGACCCTAGAACCTTTGTAAAGATTCTTGGGGCTGTAGCTAATCCAAAGGGAAGAGCTACAACTGGTAATGCCTGTCTTGAAAGGCAAACCTGAGAAACCAATGATGATCTTTGTGTATTGGAATGTGAAGATAAGCATCCTTTAGATCCACTGTAGTCATATATTGACCCTCCTGGATCAGTGGTAGGATGGTACGAATAGTTTCCATCTTGAACGACGGAACTTTGAGGAATTTGTTTAAGATCTTTAGATCCAAAATTGGTCTGAAGGTTCCCTCTTTTTTGAGAACCACAAACAGATTTGAGTAAAAACCCTGTTCCTGTTCACTCCCATAACTAGGAGGTCTCGTACACAGTGTAAGAATGCCTCTCTCTTTATCTGGTGTGCAGATAATTGTGAAAGGTGAAATCTCCCTTTTGGGGGGGAAGCTTTGAAGTCCAGAAGATATCCCTGGGATATAATTTCCAACGCCCAGGGATCCTGAACATCTCTTGCCCACGCCTGGGCGAAGAGTGAAAGTCTGCCCCCTACTAGATGCGTTACCGGATAGGGGGCCGTTCCTTCATGCTGTCTTAGAGGCAGCAGCAGGCTTTTTTGACCTGCTTACCTTTTTTCCAGGTCTGGTTTGGTCTCCAGACCGTCTTAGATTGAGCAAAAGTTCCCTCTTGTTTATTATTAGAGGAAGTTGATGCCGCACCTGCCTTGAAGTTTTGAAAGGCACGAAAATTAGACTGTTTGGCCCTAGATTTGGACCTGTCCTGAGGAAGGGCATGACCTTTTCCTCCAGTGATATCAGCAATAATCTCCTTCAAACCAGGCCCGAATAGGGTCTGCCCCTTGAAGGGAGTGTTAAGTAGCTTAGATTTTGAAGTCATGTCAGCTGACCATGATTTAAGCCATAGCGCTCTGCGCGCCTGTATAGCAAAACCAGAATTCTTAGCCGTTAGTTTAGTCAAATGAACAATGGCATCAGAAATAAAAGAATTGGCTAGCTTAAGTGCTCTAAGTTTGCCAAGTATGTCATCCAATGGAGTCGCTACCTGTAAAGCCTCTTCCAGAGACTCAAACCAGTACGCCGCAGCAGCAGTGACAGGGGCAATGCATGCAAGGGGCTGTAGGATAAAACCTTGTTGAATAAATATTTTCTTAAGGTAACCTTCTAATTTTTTATCCATTGGATCTAAAAAAGCACAACTGTCCTCGACAGGAATACTAGTACGCTTTGCTAGAGTAGAAACTGCTCCCTCCACCTTAGAGACTGTCTGCCATAAGTCCCGTGTGGTGGCGTCTATTGGAAAAAAATTTCTGAAAATAGGAGGGGAAGAGAACGGCACACCTGGTCTATCCCGTTCCTTTTAATAATTTTTGTAAACCTTTTAGGTATTGGAAAAACATCAGTACACACCGGCACTGCAAGTATTTATCCAGTCTACACAATTTCTCTGGCACTGCAATGGAAACACAGTCATTTAGAGCAGCTAAAACCTCCCTAAGCAACACGCGGAGGTGTACAAGCTTAAATTTAAATGTAGAAATATTAGAATCAGGTATCTTCCTGAGTCATTAACATCACCCCCTGACTGAAGCTCTCTTTCCTCAGCTTCTGCATATTGTGAGGCAGTATCAGACATGGTTCTTAAAGCGTCAGTATGCTCTGCATTTTGTCTCACCCCAGAGCTATCTCGCTTACCTCTAAGTTCAGGTAGTCTGGCTAATACCGCTGACAGTGTATTAACCATGACTGCCGCCATGTCTTGTAAAGTAAACGCTATGGGCGCCCTAGATGTACTTGGCGCCATTTGAGCGTGAGTCCCTTAAGCGGGAGTCAAAGGGTCTGACACGTGGGGAAAGTTAGTCAGCATAACTTCCCTGGTGATAAAAATTTTTAAAAGACAGAAAATGATCTTTATTGCCTAAAATGAAATCAGTACATTTGGTACACATTCTAAGAGGGGGTTCCACCATGGCTTTTAAACATAATGAACAAGGAGTTTCCTCTATGTCAGACATGTTTGTACAGACTAGCAATGAGACTAGCAAGCTTGGAAAACACTTTAAGTCAAGTTAACAAGCAAATATAAAAAATGGTACTGTGCCTTTAAGAGAAACAAATTTTGTCAGAATTTGAAAAACATTTGAAAAATTTGAAATTTTTACAGTGTATGTAATAGACTAGCAGAGCATTACACCCACTTGCAAATGGATGATTAACCCCTTAGTTAAAAAAACGGATCAAAAAAACGAAAAATACGTTTTTTAACAGTCACAACCAACTGCCACAGCAAGCTGTAGCCCTACCTTCCCCAATAAACGACTTTGGAAAGCCTTTGGACCCTTTAGAGATGTCCTATAGCATTCAGAGGGCCTTTGAGGGAATCTGGATGTCTTAGTTTGTAATTTTAACTGCACAAAAAAACATTAAAATAGGCCCCTCCCACTCATAGTAACACAGTGGAAAGCCTTCAGGAAACTGTTTCTAGGCAAAATTTAAGCCAGCCATGTGGAAAAAACTAGGCCCCAATAAAGTTTTATCACCAAAGTATATATAAAAACGATTAAACATGCCAGCAAACATTTTATATTGTAAATATCATAAGGGTATTACCCCTGGGAGTAAGCATGATACCAGTCGTTATTAAATCACTGTATTCAGGCTCAACTTACATTAATCCGGTATCAGCAGCATTTTCTAGTGTTTTACATCTCTAGAAAAAATTATAACTGCACATACCTGATAGCAGAATAAACTGCACGCCATTCTCTCGCTGAAGTTTTACCTCATCTGTGTAATCCCCTCAGACATATGTGAGAACAGCAATGGATCTTAGTTACAACCTGCTAAGATCATAGAAACCTCAGGCAGATTCTTCTTCTATTTACTGCCTGAGATAAAATAGCACAACTCCGGTACTATTTAAAAATAACAAACTTTTGATTGAAGAAAATAAACTAGCTATATTTAACCACTCTCTCTTACGACCTCCTTGCTTGTTGAGAGTTGCAAGAGAATGACTGGCTATGACAGTTAGGGGAGGAGCTATATTGCAGCTCTGCTGTGGGTTTCCTCTTACAACTTCCTGTTGGGAATGAGAATATCCCACAAGTAATGGATGATCCGTGGACTGGATACACCTTACAAGAGAAATGGATAAAAGAGACAAGGCGTTCATAAGAAATAGAGAAAAGATAAAAATATTATAATCCATGAAGCGGATAAAGGAGGTGGTATGGAAATTCAAAATAGGGAAGATTACCTACAGGAAGCCAACCGAATGCTATACGATGTAAATACATATAAAAAATTATTAATACCAAAATAAAAGGGGGGACCAATGGCACTACTTATATATTTGGATTAACCTTGTATTTCCCACTAACAGAGAGGGACTTGTCCCAAAGTTATAGTATGTGGGATAGAGTAGGTGCTATGTAGTAATACAATAGTACAAAAAGAGCCCAAGAGAGGCAGAGAGCTCCCTCTTGAAAAGACAGACTACATTTATAGCACTCAAAGGGTCAATAATTCATGAATTAACTTAAATTGATTGGCAAGATTGAATTACAAAAAGAGAGGCAACTGTACTCAAAAAGTGAGCAGGTACAGCTGAACGTTTTAAAACATAACTTTTATTAAATAAAGTTCACACATAAAACAAAAGAAAATACATAGTTAAAAGCACTCTCAGGAGCCAAGTAACAGTCAAGTGACCCCCAGTTGTAGTTGGTTGAATGAAGGATGTAATATTGTATGATTATCCTGCTAAATAATAAAGCTGCTTATATATTCCCTGTGTGATATGTTTGCGAGTAAGATTTTGACCACCGGTGTAAGTAGTGACACTGTTTACTCGACTAGAGCAGTGTTTTTCAACCAGTGTGCCGTGGCACACTAGTGTGCCGTGAGAGATCCTCAGGTGTGCCACGGCAGACTGACAACAGTGTGACATATTTTTTAAACTTTGCTTGTTTTTTACTCCCAGTGCAGGGGTAGTTTGTAGGAGGCATGGCATAACAGCACAATACATACAGTATGTGTGTGTTTGTGTGTATGTGTGTATATATATATGCTGTATTAGGCTACAATGTGTGATTTTTTTTTAAATTTTGGGATGGTGGTGTGCCACAGGATTTTTTAATGTAAAAAAGTGTGCCACGGCAAAAAACAGAATTTATGTTTACCTGATAAATTACTTTCTCCAACGGTGTGTCCGGTCCACGGCGTCATCCTTACTTGTGGGATATTCTCTTCCCCAACAGGAAATGGCAAAGAGCCCAGCAAAGCTGGTCACATGATCCCTCCTAGGCTCCGCCTTCCCCAGTCATTCGACCGACGTAAAGGAGGAATATTTGCATAGGAGAAACCATATGATACCGTGGTGACTGTAGTTAAAGAAAATAAATTATCAGACCTGATTAAAAAAACCAGGGCGGGCCGTGGACCGGACACACCGTTGGAGAAAGTAATTTATCAGGTAAACATAAATTCTGTTTTCTCCAACATAGGTGTGTCCGGTCCACGGCGTCATCCTTACTTGTGGGAACCAATACCAAAGCTTTAGGACACGGATGAAGGGAGGGAGCAAATCAGGTCACCTAGATGGAAGGCACCACGGCTTGCAAAACCTTTCTCCCAAAAATAGCCTCAGAAGAAGCAAAAGTATCAAACTTGTAAAATTTAGTAAAAGTGTGCAGTGAAGACCAAGTCGCTGCCTTACATATCTGATCAACAGAAGCCTCGTTCTTGAAGGCCCATGTGGAAGCCACAGCCCTAGTGGAATGAGCTGTGATTCTTTCAGGAGGCTGCCGTCCGGCAGTCTCATAAGCCAATCTGATGATGCTTTTAATCCAAAAAGAGAGAGAGGTAGAAGTTGCTTTTTGACCTCTCCTTTAACCAGAATAAACAACAAACAAGGAAGATGTTTGTCTAAAATCCTTTGTAGCATCTAAATAGAATTTTAGAGCACGAACCACATCCAAATTGTGCAACAAACGTTCCTTCTTTGAAACTGGATTCGGACACAAAGAAGGCACGACTATCTCCTGGTTAATGTTTTTGTTAGAAACAACTTTCGGAAGAAAACCAGGTTTAGTACGTAAAACCACCTTATCTGCATGGAACACCAGATAAGGAGGAGAACACTGCAGAGCAGATAATTCTGAAACTCTTCTAGCAGAAGAAATTGCAACCAAAAACAAAACTTTCCAAGATAATAACTTAATATCAACGGAATGTAAGGGTTCAAACGGAACCCCCTGAAGAACTGAAAGAACTAAATTGAGACTCCAAGGAGGAGTCAAAGGTTTGTAAACAGGCTTGATTCTAACCAGAGCCTGAACAAAGGCTTGAACATCTGGCACAGCTGCCAGCTTTTTGTGAAGTAACACAGACAAGGCAGAAATCTGTCCCTTCAAGGAACTTGCAGATAGTCCTTTCTCCAAACCTTCTTGAAGAAAGGATAGAATCTTAGGAATTTTTACCTTGTCCCAAGGGAATCCTTTAGATTCACACCAACAGATATATTTTTTCCATATTTTGTGGTAAATTTTTCTAGTTACAGGCTTTCTGGCCTGAACAAGAGTATCAATGACAGAATCTGAGAACCCTCGCTTTGATAAGATCAAGCGTTCAATCTCCAAGCAGTCAGTTGGAGTGAGACCAGATTCGGATGTTCGAACGGACCTTGAACAAGAAGGTCTCGTCTCAAAGGTAGCTTCCATGGTGGAGCCGATGACATATTCACCATGTCTGCATACCAAGTCCTGCGTGGCCACGCAGGAGCTATCAAGATCACCGATGCCCTCTCCTGATTGATCCTGGCTACCAGCCTGGGGATGAGAGGAAACGGCGGGAATACATAAGCTAGTTTGAAGGTCCAAGGTGCTACTAGTGCATCTACTAGAGTCGCCTTGGGATCCCTGGATCTGGACCCGTAGCAAGGAACCTTGAAGTTCTGACGAGAGGCCATCAGATCCATGTCTGGAATGCCCCACAATTGAGTAATTTGGGCAAAGATTTCCGGATGGAGTTCCCACTCCCCCGGATGAAATGTCTGACGACTCAGAAAATCCGCTTCCCAATTTTCCACTCCTGGGATGTGGATTGCAGACAAGTGGCAGGAGTGAGTCTCCGCCCATTGAATGATTTTGGTCACTTCTTCCATCACCAGGGAACTCCTTGTTCCCCCCTGATGGTTGATGTATGCAACAGTCGTCATGTTGTCTGATTGAAACCGTATGAACTTGGCCTTTGCTAGCTGAGGCCAAGCCTTGAGAGCATTGAATATCGCTCTCAATTCCAGAATATTTATCGGGAGAAGAGATTCTTCCCGAGACCAAAGACCCTGAGCTTTCAGGGGTCCCCAGACCGCGCCCCAGCCCACCAGACTGGCGTCGGTCGTGACAATGACCCACTCTGGTCTGCGGAAGCTCATCCCCTGTGACAGGTTGTCCAGGGACAGCCACCAACGGAGTGAATCTCTGGTCCTCTGATCTACTTGTATCGTCGGAGACAAGTCTGTATAGTCCCCATTCCACTGACTGAGCATGCACAGTTGTAATGGTCTTAGATGAATTCGCGCAAAAGGAACTATGTCCATTGCCGCTACCATCAAACCTATTACTTCCATGCACTGCGCTATGGAAGGAAGAGGAACAGAATGAAGTATTTGACAAGAGTTTAGAAGTTTTGATTTTCTGGCCTCTGTCAGAAAAATCCTCATTTCTAAGGAGTCTATTATTGTTCCCAAGAAGGGAACCCTTGTTGACGGAGATAGAGAACTTTTTTCTACGTTCACTTTCCACCCGTGAGATCTGAGAAAGGCCAGGACAATGTCCGTGTGAGCCTTTGCTAGAGGAAGGGACGACGCTTGAATCAGAATGTCGTCCAAGTAAGGTACTACTGCAATGCCCCTTGGTCTTAGCACCGCTAGAAGGGACCCTAGTACCTTTGTGAAAATCCTTGGAGCAGTGGCTAATCCGAACGGAAGTGCCACAAACTGGTAATGCTTGTCCAGGAATGCGAACCTTAGGAACCGATGATGTTCCTCGTGGATAGGAATATGTAGATACGCATCCTTTAAATCCACTGTGGTCATGAATTGACCTTCCTGGATGGAAGGAAGAATTGTTCGAATGGTTTCCATTTTGAACGATGGAACCTTGAGAAACTTGTTTAGGATCTTGAGATCTAAGATTGGTCTGAATGTTCCCTCTTTTTTGGGAACTACGAACAGATTGGAGTAGAACCCCATCCCTTGTTCTCCTAAAGGAACAGGATGAATCACTCCCATTTTTAACAGGTCTTCTACACAATGTAAGAATGCCTGTCTTTTTATGTGGTCTGAAGACAATTGAGACCTGTGGAACCTCCCCCTTGGGGGAAGCCCCTTGAATTCCAGAAGATAACCTTGGGAGACTATTTCTAGTGCCCAAGGATCCAGAACATCTCTTGCCCAAGCCTGAGCGAAGAGAGAGAGTCTGCCCCCCACCAGATCCGGTCCCGGATCGGGGGCCAACATCTCATGCTGTCTTGGTAGCAGTGGCAGGTTTCTTGGCCTGCTTTCCTTTGTTCCAGCCTTGCATTGGTCTCCAGGCTGGCTTGGCTTGAGAAGTATTACCCTCTTGCTTAGAGGACGTAGCACTTGGGGCTGGTCCGTTTCTGCGAAAGGGACGAAAATTAGGTTTATTTTTGGCCTTGAAAGACCTATCCTGAGGAAGGGCGTGGCCCTTGCCCCCAGTGATATCAGAGATAATCTCTTTCAAGTCAGGGCCAAACAGCGTTTTCCCCTTGAAAGGAATGTTAAGCAATTTGTTCTTGGAAGACGCATCCGCTGACCAAGATTTTAACCAAAGCGCTCTGCGCGCCACAATAGCAAAACCAGAATTTTTCGCCGCTAACCTAGCCAATTGCAAAGTGGCGTCTAGGGTGAAAGAATTAGCCAATTTGAGAGCATGAATTCTGTCCATAATCTCCTCATAAGAAGAAGAATTATTATTGAGCGCCTTTTCTAGCTCATCGAACCAGAAACACGCTGCTGTAGTGACAGGAACAATGCATGAAATTGGTTGTAGAAGGTAACCTTGCTGAACAAACATCTTTTTAAGCAAACCTTCTAATTTTTTATCCATAGGATCTTTGAAAGCACAACTATCTTCTATGGGTATAGTGGTGCGTTTGTTTAGAGTAGAAACCGCCCCCTCGACCTTGGGGACTGTCTGCCATAAGTCCTTTCTGGGGTCGACCATAGGAAACAATTTTTTAAATATGGGGGGAGGGACGAAAGGTATACCGGGCCTTTCCCATTCTTTATTTACAATGTCCGCCACCCGCTTGGGTATAGGAAAAGCTTCGGGGGGCCCCGGGACCTCTAGGAACTTGTCCATTTTACATAGTTTCTCTGGAATGACCAAATTCTTACAATCATCCAGAGTGGATAACACCTCCTTAAGCAGAGCGCGGAGATGTTCCAATTTAAATTTAAATGTAATCACATCAGGTTCAGCTTGTTGAGAAATTTTCCCTGAATCTGAAATTTCTCCCTCAGACAAAACCTCCCTGACCCCCTCAGACTGGGGTAGGGGCCCTTCAGAACCAATATCATCAGCGTCCTCATGCTCTTCAGTATTTTCTAAAACAGAGCAGTCGCGCTTTCGCTGATAAGTGGGCATTTTGGCTAAAATGTTTTTGATAGAATTATCCATTACAGCCGTTAATTGTTGCATAGTAAGGAGTATTGGCACGCTAGATGTACTAGGGGCCTCCTGTGTGGGCAAGACTGGTGTAGACGAAGGAGGGGATGATGCAGTACCATGCTTACTCCCCTCACTTGAGGAATCATCTTGGGCATCATTTTCTCTAAATTTTGTGTCACATAAATCACATCTATTTAAATGAGAAGGAACCTTGGCTTCCCCACATTCAGAACAGTGTCTATCTGGTAGTTCAGACATGTTAAAACAGGCAAAAACTTGATAACAAAGTACAAAAAACGTTTTAAAATAAACCGTTACTGTCACTTTAAATTTTAAACTGAACACACTTTATTACTGCAATTGCGAAAAAGTATGAAGGAATTGTTCAAAATTCACCAAAATTTCACCACAGTGTCTTAAAGCCTTAAAAGTATTGCACACCAAATTTGGAAGCTTTAACCCTTAAAATAACGGAACCGGAGCCGTTTTTATATTTAACCCCTTTACAGTCCCTGGTATCTGCTTTGCTGAGACCCAACCAAGCCCAAAGGGGAATACGATACCAAATGACGCCTTCAGAAAGTCTTTTCTATGTATCAGAGCTCCTCACACATGCATCTGCATGTCATGCTTCTCAAAAACAAGTGCGCAATAGAGGCGCGAAAATGAGACTCTGCCTATGATTAGGGAAAGCCCCTAGAGAATAAGGTGTCCAATACAGTGCCTGCCGGTTATTTTACATAATTCCCAAGATTAAAATAATTCCTCAAGGCTATGGAGTATAAAATATGTTTATATATAAATCGATTTAGCCCAGAAAATGTCTACAGTCTTAAAAAGCCCTTGTGAAGCCCTTTTTTTCTTTCTGTAATAAAAATGGCTTACCGGATCCCATAGGGAAAATGACAGCTTCCAGCATTACATCGTCTTGTTAGAATGTGTCATACCTCAAGCAGCAAAAGTCTGCTCACTGTTCCCCCAACTGAAGTTAATTCCTCTCAACAGTCCTGTGTGGAAACAGCCATCGATTTTAGTAACGGTTGCTAAAATCATTTTCCTCTTACAAACAGAAATCTTCATCTCTTTTCTGTTTCAGAGTAAATAGTACATACCAGCACTATTTTAAAATAACAAACTCTTGATTGAATAATAAAAACTACAGTTAAACACTAAAAAACTCTAAGCCATCTCCGTGGAGATGTTGCCTGTACAACGGCAAAGAGAATGACTGGGGAAGGCGGAGCCTAGGAGGGATCATGTGACCAGCTTTGCTGGGCTCTTTGCCATTTCCTGTTGGGGAAGAGAATATCCCACAAGTAAGGATGACGCCGTGGACCGGACACACCTATGTTGGAGAAAAAAGGTTAAAAATCACTGGACTAGAGTGAGATATATTAATTGTCCATAGCTGGTGGGAGGTATCCACCTACAGAGGTTGTGTATACGCTCTGTAACTCTGATACAGCTGCTATGAGCTGATAAATTCAGCACTACTACCCCCACTTACGCTATATGATCAGATATTAAACATAAGATTTGTAAGGTTACTTCTTTAAATTGGGTGGTCATAAATAAAGTCTATATACTCACTGCCACACAATATATTGTAAAAGAGGCATGTATGTTACCAAAAATATCTACGCCAACTGATGTATCCCCTGATGGGGCTAATAAACAGCCAAACGTGTGTGTTTTAATTATTGACAAAACCAATTTTACTTATCCAATGCTACGGTTGCTTGCAATATCTTGATAGTTAATTGCGCTTTCGTCTCCGCAACATTGTATTTCTATAAGATAAAATTCTAGACCACATGAAACGCTTGTTTGAGAAAAGTAATTATAGTTGCTAATGGCGGTATAAGTAGCTCCTTTGCGCCTGCAGCACAAATCTATGTCTGGTTCAGCTTTAAGATAGCAATCAAAATAATTCTTAGTGTATAAATAGAATTATAGACATTGCGATCAGCAACATTTATTTAGTTCAGTCTAGTTTCATGACGTGTCTGGTTCTGCTGTACGATAGCAATCATTATAATTCTTAGTGTGTACTTAGAACTATAGGCATTGCGGTCAGCAGCATTTATTTGTTTTAGTCTAGTTTCATATTTATAATGAGGGTCCGTCCTCACATACGGTCAGTACAGGAAATAAAGGCCCTTTGAAAAAGCCGTTAGGGCGAAACATGTCAGGGACGTTAGGGAACCTCAGGGTGCCTTTCTAGTAACATTGGTATAGTTAATATATATATTTACTCCTGCTAATTGATATCAAGTACGCAGTTTTTATAGTGTGGTTTTTGGAATAACTACCTAGGGTCTGTTTCTAATCACTCTGAAAAACCTTGCCAATAATCAGGCTTATACTGTTTGGGTCTGACAGAGGACTGATACTAGGTACACGTCCCTCACTGAACTTACCGATCAGAGGTAATGGTCAGACTACTGGAAACAATCCGATAGTGATTTTTATACATATATAATTGCGCTTATGCTGAGACATAAGCGCAATTAACTATCAAGATAGTGCAAGCAACCGTAGCATTAGATAAGTAAAATTGGTTTTGTCAATAATTAAAACACACACATGTTTATTAACCCCATCAGGGGATACATCAGTTGGCGTAGATATTTTTGGTAACATACATGCCTCTTTTACAATATATTGTGTGGCAGTGAGTATATAGACTTTATTTATGACCAACCAATTTAAAGAAGTAACCTTACAAATCTTATGTTTAATATCTGATCATATAGCGTAAGTGGGGGCCTGATAAGCACTCGAGCTTAGGTTGTTATATTAGTAGTGCTGCATTTATCAGCTCATAGCAGCTGTATCAGAGTTACAGAGCGTATACACAACCCCTGTAGGTGGATACCTCCCACAAGCTATGGACAATTAATATATCTCACTCAAGTCGAGTAAACAGTGTCATTACTTACACCGGTGGCCAAAATCTTACTCACAAACATATCACACAGGGAATATATAGGCAGCTTTATTATTTAGCAGGATAATCATACAATATTACATCTTTGATTCAACCAACTACAACTGGGGGTCACTTGACTGTTACTTGGCTCCTGAGAGTGCTTTTAACTATGTATTTTCTTTTGTTTTATGTGTGAACTTAATTTAATAAAAGTTGTGTTTTAAAACGTTCAGTTGTACCTGTTCACTTTTCGAGTACAGTTACCTCTCTTTTTGTAATTCAATCTTGCCAATCAATATAAGTTAATTAATTAATTATTAACCCTTTGAGTGCTATAAATGTAGTCTGTCTTTTCAAGAGGGAGCTCTCTGCCTCTCTTGGGCTCTTTTTGAACATATAGAAAATTGGCTGGAAATCCCACTAAAACATATTTAGTGGAGTACAGGCATCTATTAGATAATGCAAGACATCAGGGTATCCTTAATGAGGAGGAAAGCAAATATCTAAGGAATGACACACCAACTATGGCTATTTTTTACCATCTTCACAAGGTCCATAAGGACATGGCCAATCCCCCGGAAAGACCCATAGTCTCGGGGATAGACTCCCTTACGCTGAGACTTTCAGAGTATGTTGATATTTTTCATCAACCAATGGTACCAAACCTGAAGTCTTTTTTAAGAGATACTCCGGATACAATGGAAAAATTTAATAAAATTAAGTGGGAAAATGGCTATATCTGGGTCACACTAGATGTTAGTGCTTTATACACCAACATCCCTCATGAGAAAGGTATAAAGGCAATGGAATTCTGGTTAAGAGGGGAAACAACCCTCCCACGTTATCACAAAGAATTTATATTAGAGTCTGTTCGATTTACTTTGGAAAGAAACTTCTTTCTATTTGAGGAAAACTATTTCCTCCAGATTAATGGCATGGCAATAGGGACAAAATTTGCCCCCAGCTATGCCAATCTCTATATGGGACTCTGGGAGGAGGAGAATATCTGGCACAATAACAACTATCTCCCCAATATTGTCATCTGGGGGAGATATATTGATATTATCTTCATTTGGAATGGGACAGAAACAGATTTAGATATCTTCATCAAACAACTAAATAGGAATGAGTTTAATCTATCATTTACAGGAAAAAGTAGTAATACAGAGATAGATTTTCTGGATGTCATATTCTTCCAAGAAAATCAAACCATTCAAACAAAACTGTTTTAAAAAAAACACAGATAGTAATGGCTACTTGCATGCTCGAAGTGGCCATAATAGTAAATGGATTAATAACATACCTATGGGACAATATCAAAGACTAAGAAGAAACTGCTCCAAAAAAGAAGACTTCGAACAGGAGGCAAAATATCTTACAGAAAGATTTATAGCTAGAGGATACAACACGTATAAACTAAAAAATACTTTTGAGAAAGTAAAGACTATGGATAGAACTACATTACTGAATACAGGGAAAATAAAAAAGATACAACACATCAAAATGCAGTTAATTGTATTACTACGTTTAATGAAGGATCCTCAGAAATTAAAAACATTATAATGAAACATTGGAACATCCTCAAAAAGGATGATTTGCTTAAAAACATAACAGAAAAAGCACCTAAAGTGATATACAGGAAAAATCGCAATTTAAAAAATATTCTTGCTCCAAGCCAATTAAAAGGGGACTCTAATACAAAGAAGAATTGGCTAAGTAAATCAACAATTGGATTCTATAAATGTAATAGACCTAACTGTATTGCCTGTGAACATCATTATATGCAGAACAAGCCAACAAAGAAAGTAACAGCCACAGTAACTAAAAAAGTTATGAAATCAATACACTCTGTAATTGCAAAACTGAGAATGTTGTATACCTCTTGGAATGTGGGTGTGGCCTTCAATATGTGGGACGTACTACAAGACCCTACAAAAAAGATTATTAGAACACATTAACAATATAGAGGCAGGAGAAAGGACTCATAACCTTTCAGCCCACTATTTGAGGAAACACAACCAAGACTCAGGTTGTTTAAGAGGGACGGTTCTAGAATATATTCCAGAGAGGAAAAGAGGTGGTAATCGGGAACTACAACTCCGTAAAAGAGAGACTTTCTGGATTTATACATTACAAACACTAGTTCCCTATGGTCTTAAAAAAAGACAGTGACCATGCACCCTTTTTGGTCTAATCCTTTAAATCCTCTATGTTTTTAAGAAAACTATTACCTCCTTATTTGTCCCCCCAAAATTTCCAAAATGAAAATGCATGGTATTTTTATAGAAAGGGAGATAGTCTTTATTGGTTTTATTGGTTTTGCAATAGTAGTATAATTTTTCTAATACATTTTAATTATAAATATTTCCGGGTAGTTCACTGGAAATTAGAACATTTTACCACACATATAGGTTATAATTACTTTATGTAGACACCATACTTCTAAAGTTTATACCAAACCTTATAATTGATAAGAGGATATTTAGGCTAGATTAGCACAGGTCTTGTTTTTTTTGCAATTTATGAACAATTGGGATTGAGTTCCCTAGAGAGAAACGCTTGTGTAGCACTCTTTGCCCAGACTGATTGTAAAGGCGGGACACAAACATTTAAAATCACTCTATTATATGTTACTATATTGAATGAACTGTGAGACCTGTTAATTGTTAATCTGGCCTTTATAGCGTGAGATAGTTATCAGTGCTCACTAGTTTCCATCCACCAGTCTGAATTGTGTGAAGTGGTGAATATCCAATAAATGATATGTCTTATTGATATTTGTCTACCATAGTGTGGTAAAATTGTATTCAATTGCCTGATAGTGTAATAAGAGAGAAAATAGATTGATTCAGAATGATTTGTCCCTAAATTTGATGGAAATTTATGATGTATGTAAATTCCCAACAATAGTAATGTATTAGATCTAATGTATCTTGTTTTTTTGCATTTTAAATAACAAATAATATAATATTTTTTAAAATATAGTTTTTAATTGTCCTTTTTAAATGTTTTCTATTGTTACTACGTACACTTTTTTTTCCTACCCTCTTCCATCGTTTTCCCCCTTCCCTCTCCTCCCCCTCCTGATTTTTTTTTTTTATTCTATAATATAGGGCTAGATACCCGCAGCTTCAAATCGATGCTATATGATAAGAATGGGTAGTTGAATATCGTACTTTTTCTTCTCCTTTTTATGTTTCTTATAAGATTTCTATGCTTTTTAATAGAAATTGTTTCCTGTCCATAGGTATCTACCGGGTATTTGGATCGAATATGGATCAATTTAGATTGTTGTTTATTAAAAATGTAACATTACAAAGTTATAGCTATTTCTCTGATTATAAATGAATTAAATTAAATTATAGTTGCAATAGTTTACCTGAGTAGACTGACTCACATTCTCCATGTCACAACAGATAGTCTATTTCTCTTCCGCTACATTTGTTATTGTTATTAGTAGTCATGGCAACTTTCAATGGAGCCTCAATATACTCTTAGTGGTAGACCCAATCAATTGAATGAACTAACATGTGACACGGACACACAAGGTCTACACATAATGTAGTTTTATATTAACCAATGAATAACGGACTAGTATGTGGGCATGCCGCCGCTCCGGGTATTTTTAAACCAAGTTTTTTGTAGCAAACGGTAATAGCCTCTGAGGAAGAAGGGAGGAAAGTGTTCAAACCCTTCGAACCGCGTCAGGACTCTAGAACATTTGCATATGTTGCACTCTTTGTATTTTGGGATTTCGACCATAATGTATTTTATGGCATGAAGGTTTAAGATGACTTCATATGACATTGAGGGCATCTGATGTAAGCACATTATATTATCAATAAATGTATTTATCTGAAGACTCACCAGAAACACAGGCCCTCAGGCTCCATACGGCGCTTGATAAATGGGCCTCTTAGGGTGCAATTTAAAAACAATCCAGTTTATTTCTATTTTTCAAACTTCCCATTTTCTTTTATATCATGAAAGTTAAACTCTTCTGACTTCTATTTCATTTAACCCCTTAACTACAGGGAATTTCCTAGAAAAACTCCAAAATACTGGAGAATTTCTAGCATTTTTTCTATCACTCCTTTAAATAGCCATAGAGCCTTGCTTTTTTTATTTACCTATCAAAACGATATATATTTTTAAAGTAGACAACAGAAGGTATCGATCTAGGCCCATTTTGGTATATTTCATGCTACTGTTTCACCGCCAAATGCGATTAAATTAAAAAAAATCAAACTTTTTCACAAACTTTGGGTTTCTCACTGAAATTATTTACATACTGCTTGTGCAATCATGGCACAAATGATTATAAAAGCTTCTCTGGGATCCCAATTGTTCAGAAATAGATATATATGGATTTGCCATTGCTTTTTGGAAATTAGAAGGCCGCTTATTGTAGCTGTGTACCAGTGACGTGCAGTCACGCCCACCCCCGCACCAAGGGTACCCCCCCCCCCCATGGACGATTTACCCACAGCATAATTTTTTTATTTTACTGCGCTTGCGCTACTGCGCAGCAGCCAAATCAACAATAGCATCTTCCATTGTTGCGCAATTAGGAGGCAGTGAGCCTGTCCGCTGCTCTCCATTAATTGCGCAACATGGATCTAAAGTAACGATACTCTGCTCACTAAGAGCAGCGCCACCCACTGGTGACTTGCACGGCACTCATAGTAGCTCCAATGGAGGTGGCTCTCAAAACCGCCTCCATGATGAGCTAATCACTCAGCCAATCAGCATTAAGCACTGAGTGACGTGTAGGTCATGTGACGTCGCGCTGGGATTGTTCAGTTGATGAGGCGGGAAGACTCTGAAAGGAAGGGAGAAGAGCTGCTGCTGCAAATTGAACTTAAGGAGGCGAGGGCAAGGTGGTCCTGGTCCTGGGACCGGAGGAGGGAGGACTGTGCAGTGTGCTCAGTGCTGTGGTGTGTTGGGGTGCACTACTGTGCTGGCTGCAGTGTGTGGTGCCAGGAGGAGAAAACAGAAGGAGCCGACCACGGAGGAGCAGACACAGAGCCTAGTGGGGTGGACCGTTGAGTGTGTGACACAGTGACAGACAGTCCTCCTGTCTCTCTCAGAATCTCAGTCGGAGTCTAGTAGGCAGTGACCGACGCAACCGGACCTCATCACAAGATCAGCTCAGGTTAGTAGGCCAGCCCCAGTGTGCTCATGTGCTGCAGCCCTGAATAATTTATTCAAGCAATGATAGTGTAGCAGACAAAGTAGTCATACAGAAAGATTTATAAAAAGCATTTTTTTTTTAATAACTGACATAATCATTCTTCTGGCTCTGATCATTGTTTGGTGGTGTGAGTCTCAGTCTGTGAGAGTGGTTAGTAGGCCAGTAGTGTGCTCATGTGCTGCAGCCCTGAAATATAATTTGCAGCAGAATTTTATTCAATGATAGTGTGACAGACTGACAAAAGTAGTCATAAAGAAAGATTTATAAAAAGCATTTTTTTTTTAAATGACTGACATAATCATTCTTCTGACTCTGATTATTGCTTGGTGGTGTGAGTCTCAGTCTGTGAGAGTAGTTAGTAGGCCAGTCCTCATCACAGGATCAGCTCAGGTTAGTAGGCCAGTGTGCTCATGTGCTGCAGCCCTGAATAATTTGCAGCAGAATTTTATTCAGTGATAGTGTGACAGACAAAGTAGTCATAAAGAAAGATTTATAAAAAGCATTTTTTTTAATGACTGACATAATCATTCTTAAAGTAAAAAGTATGTTTTAACCCCTTAATGACCGCAGCACTTTTCCATTTTCTGTCCGTTTGGGACCAAGGCTATTTTTACATTTTTGCGGTGTTTGTGTTTAGCTGTAATTTTCCTCTTACTCATTTACTGTACCCACACATATTATATACCGTTTTTCTCGCCATTAAATGGACTTTCAAAAGATACCATTATTTTCATCATATCTTATAATTTACTATAAAAAAATTATAAAATATGAGGAAAAATTGAAAAAAAAAACACTTTTTTTAACTTTGACCCCCAAAATCTGTTACATATCTACAACCACCAAAAAAACACCTATGCTAAATAGTTTCTAAATTTTGTCCTGAGTTTAGAAATACCCAATGTTTACATCTTCTTTGCTTTTTTTGTAAGTTATAGGGCCATAAATACAAGTAGCACTTTGCTATTTGCAAACCACTTTTTTTTCAAAATTAGCGCTAGTTACATTGGAACACTGATATCTTTCAGGAATCCCTGAATATCCATTGACATATATATATATTTTTTTTTAGTAGACAACCCAAAGTATTGATCTAGGCCAATTTTGGTATATTTCATGCCACCATTTCACCGCCAAATGCGATCAAATAAAAAAAATCGTTCACTTTTTCACAATTTTTTTCACAAACTTTAGGTTTCTCACTGAAATTATTTACAAATAGTTTGTGCAATTATGGCACAAATGGTTGTAAATTCTTCTCTGTGATCCCCTTTGTTCAGAAATAGCAGACTTATATGGCTTTGGTGTTGCTTTTTGGTAATTAGAATGCCACTAAATGCCACTGCGCACCACACGTGTATTATGCCCAGCAGTGAAGGGGTTAATTAGGGAGCATGTAGGGAGCTTGTAGGGTTAATTTTAGCTTTAGTGTAGTGTAGTAGACAACCCCAAGTATTGATCTAGGCCCATTTTGGTATATTTCATGCCACCATTTCACCGCCAAATGCGATCAAATTAAAAAAAACGTAAAATATTTCACAATTTTAGGTTTCTCACTGAAATCATTTACAAACAGCTTGTGCAGTTATGGCACAAATTGTTGTAAATGCTTCTCTGGGATCCCCTTTGTTCAGAAATAGCAGACATATATGGCTTTGGCGTTGCTTTTTGGTATTTAGAAGGCCGCTAAATGCCGCTGCGCATCACACGTGTATTATGGCTAGCAGTGAAGGGGTTAATTAGGTAGCTTGTAGGGAGCTTGCAGGGTTAATATTAGATTTAGTGTAGAGCTCAGCCTCCCACCTAAAACATCAGACCCCCTGATCCCTCCCAAACAGCTCTCTTCCCTCCCCCACCCCACAATTGTCCCCGCCATCTTAAGTACTGGCAGAAAGTCTGCCAGTACTAAAATAAAAGCTATATATATTTTTTTTTTAATGATTTTTTTAAGCATATTTACATATGCTGCTGTGTACTATCCCCCCTTAGCCCCCAACCTCACTGATCCCCCCCCCAAACAGCTCTATCCCCTCCCACTCTAACTTAATGGGCGCCATCTTGGGTACTGGCAGCTGTCTGCCAGTACCCAGTTTAGAAGAAAAAAAATGGTTTGTTTTTTTAATTTTTTGAAATTTTCTGTAGTGTAGCTTCCCCACACACAAACCAACCCCCCCACCCCTCCACGATCGTTTTTTGTGCTTTTGCACAAACATGATTAGCCAGGTTTTATTAAATACTTTTCCGTAGTGTAGCGGTTCCCACCCGCTCCCCCCCCCGTGCACGCGCCCGCCCGCCACCCTCCGTGCACGCGCGCGCGCCCGTGCGCGCCCCTGGCGGTCACGCCCCCGATCCCGCCCCCCGTGACACCACGCGGCACACCGATGGCCGCCCACCCGCCTCCCAATTCGGCTCCCACCCACCAACGATACCGGCCATCGATGTCCGGTGCAGAGAGGGCCACAGAGTGGCTCTCTCTGCATCGGATGGCCATGTGAGGTTATTGCAGGATGCCTCCATATCGAGGCATCACTGCAATAACCGGAAAGCAGCTGGAAGCGAGCAGGATCGCTTCCAGCTGCTTTCCACACCGAGGACGTGCAGGGTACGTCCTCAGGCGTTAACTGCCTTTTTTTTGAGGACGTACCCTGCACGTCCTCGGTCATTAAGGGGTTAAACATATTTTAATGGGCCTGGATTTCTAGATCTCATAATCAGAGCAAGCCTTTTGTTATCTGGCAAGAGTTTCTGTTACAATCCTTTAGACTAAAATCAGATGTTTACTAAGTTGACCAGTTTTCAAAGACACCATTTAAAGGGACATGAAACCCATATGTTTTCTTTCATGATTTAGAAAGAGCATGCGATTTTAAATAACTTTCCAATTTACATCTAATAGCTAATTGTCTTCATTCTTTTGATATCCTTTGTTGAAAATCATATCTAAATATGCTCAGTAGCTGCTGATTGGTGGCTGCACATAGATACCTCATGCGATTGGCTCACCCATGTGCATTGCTATTTCTTCAACAAAGGATATCTAAAGAATGAAGGCATATCCTAGCCACTGCCTCACCAGCCTCTGACGTCACCGCACGTCACTGCTGTGTACCAACCTTCTGTGTACCAACCTTATTCCAGACAGCTTGTATGGTTAAAAAAATGCATTAGTGTAGAGATTACCCTCCCACCCTCCGATCCCCCCCAAATAGGTCTCTTCCCTCCCTCACCCCACTTATGGTCACCACCATCTTAGAAACTGGGAGACAGTATGCCAATATGAAGATTTAAGGCAATTGTTCCCCTATTTTGTGCAGTGTAGGTTACCCCCTTACCCTCCAACCTCCCTGATCCCTCCAAAACAGCTCTCTAACCCTCCCCCCTCTATCTAGTGTCTGCCGGTAACTATAAAACATTTTTGTTATATAATTGTTTTATTTATTTGTATTTATTTAAAAAATTTCTGTAATTAAGTTGTTTCCCTAAATGTATCCACCAATCAGCAAGTGCTATCCAATGTTCTGAACCAAAAATGAGCCGGCTCCAAAGCTTTTACACCTGCTTTTTCAAATGAAGATACCAAGAGAACGAAGAAAAAATTATAATAGGAGTAAAATAGAAAGTTGCTTAAAAATTACATGCTCTTTCTGAACTATGAAAGAAAATAATTTGCGTGTAGAATCCTTTTAAAACCTGTACAAGCCACGGAGGTGAACATACTATCCTGTTACTGTAGTACCTCCTGTATAAGTACAGGCGAAAACAGGATTCTAAACCTGAGTTACAACATGGCGTCACCTATTACTTTAAACATACATCTATATATTGTTCAGACCTCCCAACTGTCTGTAGTTGAGAGGGACAGTCTCTGATTCTGAGCTCTGTCCTGTTGTCCCCCTAAATCAAACAGTCATATGTCCCTATTTGCAGACTTTCCTTTAGCCCCACGCATGGAACACCCAGAAACGCACACAAACTACCCAGACAAATCCACGAACCAAAAGACAACAGTTCCGCCTACTACCCACCCATGATCACACCCCTCCCAACACAGCTCCACCCACAAAATAGTGACAGGCCCCCATCAACCTCCTGAGTCCCTGATACCCAGGTATGTCTGGCTAATACTTGTTTTTAATACTTTCTTATATCTAGAATTGATTTAGTGCTTAGTGGCCCTTTTAAAAAAACAGCTCTGGAGAACTAGTATTTTTGTAGTTTGTACCATTTTGAAGGGAAACTAAAAGTTAAAATGTAACATTCAGGTTTCAGATAACGTATGTAATTTTAAGAGACTTTACAATGAACTTCAAAATGAGCAAAATGTATAGAAATGTGTGATTGGCTGATGGCTGTCATATGGTACAAGGTGCCGGCAATTTAAGTAAATTTTGAAATGTGTATGAATTTTAAATGAACAGTAGTTTTTTTAGTGCTATTGTATTGTCTTTCTATTGGTTATGCTATTCCACTGTAGAATGTCTAGTTGTTGAGTGATGCTGAACTTTAAGGTCGTGTTTTTACTTTATGACCCCCTGACATACTTCTGAAATTCCTGACAAAACAAATATTTTTAACATCTGAAGCACCTCAGGGGCTTCTAGCAAATGTAACATTTGTGTTTAGTGACACACAGACGTATTCTGCAGCCTATTTTAAGATTTAGATGCTATAAATATGTCCTTAGGAGTGAAAATGCAAACCAAACAGTGCATTAAAGGGACGTATAAGTGCAAAAAGAATATGGTCTAATGTGTTAGTGCTCTTTATTATTACACATTTGCTTGTATATAACTATGTGTTTAACCCCTGTAAAGGGAAGTTAAAGGGACAGTCTAGTAAAAATTAAACTTTCATGATTCAGATAGGGAATGCAATGTTAAACAACTTTCCAATTCACTTTTATCATCAAATTTGCTTTGTTCTCTCTGTATTCTTTGTTGAAAGTTAAACCTAGGTAGGCTCATATGCTAATTTCTAAGAATTTGAAGGCTGCCCCTTATTTCAATGCATTTGGCAGTTTTTCACAGCTAGAGGGCGTTATTTCATGTGTGCCATACAGTTAACATTGTGACCACGCCCATAAAGTTACAATGAGAGGGCACTGACTGGCTAAATGCATATCTGTCAAAAGAACTGAGATAAGGGGGCAGTTTGCAGAGGCTTACAGAGGTAAAAAGTGTATAAATATAACAGTGTTGGTTGTGCAAAACTGGGGAATGGTAAATAAAGGGATTATGTATCTTTTTAAACAATAACAATTCTGGAGAAGACTGTCCCTTTAAAGTCAACTCTAGAGCAGCAGTGCACTACTGGGAGCTAGCTAAGCACATCTGGTAAGCCAATGACAAGAGGCATATGTGTGCAGCTAACTCCCAGCAGTGCATGCTGCTCCTGAGCATACCTAGGTATGAACAAAGGATATCAAGAGAACAAAGTAAATGTACTAATAGAACTAGATGGAAACAAGTCTTATCACACCCAGCTGACCCATGAACGGGACATGAGACCGACAGTCTTTTCTTTATTATTCAGAGACCAACGTCACCACTTACTTCTATCTAATTTGTTTTGATATTAGAAGTAAATCGGAAAGAAATATTTTGCATTTCATGTTCGTTTAAATTTTGTCTTTCACATCTCTTTAAAGGGACATGAAACCCAACTTTTTTCTTTATTGATTCAGATACAGCAGCTTTCTAATTTAGAACAAACCTTGTTTACAGACTAGATCTTGAGATATAAACAAACTATAAAATGTACAACAGTGAAAGGTATCAGTGTATGATGCTAGTACAG
>NC_069504.1:1124326569-1124376569 GCF_027579735.1 Bombina bombina
TAATGGTATATATGAGAGTATATCGTCGATCTGAAAAGGGAGGTAAGAGATGAATCTCTACGACCGATAACAGAGAACCTATGAAATAGACCCCGTAGAAGGAGGTCACTGCATTCAAATAGGCAATACTCTCCTCACATCCCTCTGACATTCACTGCACGCTGAGAGGAAAACCGGGCTCCAACTTGCTGCGGAGCGCATATCAACGTAGAATCTAGCACAAACTTACTTCACCACCTCCATCGGAGGCAAAGTTTGTAAAACTGAATTGTGGGTGTGGTGAGGGGTGTATTTATAGGCATTTTGAGGTTTGGGAAACTTTGCCCCTCCTGGTAGGAATGTATATCCCATACGTCACTAGCTCATGGACTCTTGCTAATTACATGAAAGAAATAGCCTCCGAAGAAGCAAAAGTATCAAATTTGTAAAATTTGGCAAAAGTGTGAAGTGAAGACCAAGTCGCTGCCTTACATATCTGATCAACAGAAGCCTCGTTCTTGAAGGCCCATGTGGAAGCCACAGCCCTAGTGGAGTGAGCTGTGATTCTTTCAGGAGGCTGCCGTCCGGCAGTCTCGTAAGCCAATCGGATGATGCTTTTAAGCCAAAAGGAAAGAGAGGTAGAAGTCGCTTTTTGACCTCTCCTTTTACCAGAATAAACAACAAACAGAGAAGATGTTTGTCTGAAATCTTTTGTAGCTTCTAAGTAGAACTTTAGAGCACGGACTACATCTAAGTTGTGCAGCAAACGTTCCTTCTTTGAAACTGGTTTCGGACACAAAGAAGGTACAACTATCTCCTGGTTAATATTCTTGTTGGAAACAACCTTTGGAAGAAAACCAGGCTAAGTACGCAAAACAACCTTATCTGAATGGAACACCAGATAGGGCGGAGAACACTGCAGAGCAGATAACTCTGAAACTCTTCTAGCAGGAGAAATAGCAACCAAAAACAAAACTTTCCAAGATAATAACTTAATATCTATGGAATGTAGAGGTTCAAACGGAACCCCTTGAAGAACTGAAAGAACTAGATTTAGACTCCAGGGAGGAGTCAAAGGTCTGTAAACAGGCTTGATCCTGACCAGAGCCTGAACAAATGCTTGAACATCTGGCACAGCTGCCAGTCGTTTGTGTAGTAAGACAGATAAAGCAGAAATCTGTCCCTTTAGAGAACTCGCAGATAATCCTTTATCCAAACCTTCCTGCAGAAAGGAAAGAATCTTAGGAATTTTTATCTTATTCCATGGGAATCCCTTGGATTCACACCAACAGATATATCTTTTCCATATTTTATGGTAAATCTTTCTAGTTACCGGTTTTCTGGCCTGAACCAGAGTATCTATCACAGAATCTGAAAACCCACGCTTTGATAGAATCAAGCGTTCAATCTCCAAGCCGTCAGCTGGAGGGAGACCAGATTTGGATGTTCGAATGGACCCTGAACAAGAAGGTCCTGTCTCAAAGGTAGCTTCCATGGTGGAACCGATGACATATTCACCAGGTCTGCATACCAAGTCCTGCGTGGCCACGCAGGAGCTATCAAGATCACCGAGGCCCTCTCCTGTTTGATCCTGGCTACCAGCCTGGGAATGAGAGGAAACGGTGGGAACACATAAGCTAGGTTGAAAGTCCAAGGTGCTACTAGCGCATCCACTAGAGTCGCCTTGGGATCCCTGGATCTGGACCCGTAACAAGGAACCTTGAAGTTCTGACGAGACGCCATCAGATCCATGTCTGGAATGCCCCATAATTGAGTCAACTGGGCAAAGATCTCCGGGTGGAGTTCCCACTCCCCCGGATGGAAAGTCTGACGACTCAGATAATCCGCTTCCCAGTTTTCCACACCTGGGATGTGGATCGCAGATAGATGGCAGGAGTGATCCTCCGCCCATTGTATTATTTTGGTCACTTCTTTCATCGCCAGGGAACTCCTTGTTCCCCCCTGATGATTGATATACGCAACAGTCGTTATGTTGTCTGATTGGAATCTTATGAATCTGGCCTTTGCAAGCTGAGGCCAAGCCCTGAGAGCATTGAATATCGCTCTTAATTCCAGAATGTTTATCGGGAGAAGAGACTCTTCCCGAGACCATAGTCCCTGAGCTTTCAGAGATTCCCAGACCGCGCCCCAGCCCACTAGACTGGCGTCGGTCGTGACAATGACCCACTCTGGTCTGCGGAAGCTCATTCCATGGGATAGATGGTCCAGGGTCAGCCACCAACGGAGTGACTCTCTGGTCTTCTGATCTACTTGAATCACTGGAGACAAGTCTGTATAGTCCCCATTCCACTGTTTGAGCATGCACAGTTGTAATGGTCTTAGATGAATTCGTGCAAAAGGAACTATGTCCATTGCTGCAACCATCAACCCTACCACTTCCATGCACTGAGCTATGGAAGGACGTGGAACAGAGTGAAGAACTTGACAAGCGCTTAGAAGTTTTGACTTTCTGACATCTGTCAGAAAAATCCTCATTTCTAAGGAATCTATTATTGTTCCCAGGAAGGGAACTCTTGTTGACGGAGACAGAGAACTCTTTTCTATGTTCACCTTCCATCCGTGAGATCTGAGAAAGGCCAGAACGATGTCTGTATGAGCCTTTGCATTTGAAAGGGACGACGCTTGTATTAGAATGTCGTCCAAGTACGGTACTACTGCAATGCCCCTTGGTCTTAGAACCGCTAGAAGGGACCCGAGTACCTTTGTGAAAATCCTTGGAGCAGTGGCCAACCCGAATGGGAGGGCCACAAACTGGTAATGTTTGTCCAGAAAGGCGAACCTTAAGAACTGATGATGTTCTTTGTGGATAGGAATATGTAGGTACGCATCCTTTAGATCCACGGTAGTCATAAATTGACCTTCCTGGATAGTGGGTAGAATCGTTCGAATGGTTTCCATTTTGAACGATGGTACCCTGAGAAATTTGTTTAGGATCTTTAAATCCAGAATTGGTCTGAAGGTTCCCTCTTTTTTGGGAACTACGAACAAATTTGAGTAAAATCCCATTCCTTGTTCCGTCATTGGAACAGGGTGTATCACTCCCATCTTTAACAGGTCTTCTACACAATGTAAGAACGCCTGTCTCTTTATTTGGTTTGAGGATAAGTGAGACATGTGGAACCTTCCCCTTGGGGGTAGTTCCTTGAATTCCAGAAGATAACCCTGAGAAACTATTTCTAGTGCCCAGGGATCCTGAACATCTCTTGCCCAAGCCTGAGCAAAGAGAGAGAGTCTGTCCCCTACTAGATCCGGTCCCGGATCGGGGGCTACTCCTTCATGCTGTTTTGTTAGCAGCAGCAGGCTTCTTGGCCTGCTTACCCTTGTTCCAGCCTTGCATAGGTTTCCAGGCTGGTTTGGGCTGTGAGGCATTACCCTCTTGCTTAGAGGATGCGGAATTAGAGGTCGGTCCGTTCCTGAAACTGCGAAAGGAACGAAAATTAAACTTATTCTTGGCCTTGAAAGGCCTATCTTGTGGAAGGGCGTGGCCCTTTCCCCCAGTAATGTCTGAGATAATCTCTTTCAATTCTGGCCCAAAGAGAGTTTTGCCTTTGAAAGGGATGTTAAGCAATTTTGTCTTGGATGATACATCCGCTGACCAAGACTTTAGCCAAAGCGCTCTGCGCGCCACAATTGCAAACCCTGAATTTTTCGCCGCTAATCTAGCTAATTGCAAAGCGGCATCTAAAATAAAAGAGTTAGCCAACTTAAGTGCGTGAACTCTGTCCATAACCTCCTCATACGGAGTCTCTCTACTGAGCGACTTTTCTAGTTCCTCGAACCAGAACCACGCTGCTGTAGTGACAGGAACAATGCACGAAATGGGTTGTAGAAGGTAACCCTGCTGTACAAAAATCTTTTTAAGCAAACCTTCCAATTTTTTATCCATAGGATCTTTGAAAGCACAACTATCCTCAATAGGGATAGTAGTGCTCTTGTTTAGAGTAGAAACTGCCCCCCTCAACCTTAGGGACTGTCTGCCATAAGTCCTTTCTGGGGTCGACCATAGGAAATAATTTCTTAAATATAGGTGGGGGAACAAAAGGTATGCCGGGCTTCTCCCACTCCTTATTCACTATGTCCGCCACCCGCTTGGGTATAGGAAAAGCGTCGGGGTGCACCGGAACCTCTAGGAACTTGTCCATCTTGCATAATTTTTCTGGAATGACCAGGTTGTCACAATCATCCAGAGTAGATAACACCTCCTTAAGCAGTGCGCGGAGATGTTCTAATTTAAATTTAAATGTCACAACATCAGGTTCAACTTGTTGAGAAATTTTTCCTGAATCTGAAATTTCCCCATCTGACAGAACCTCCCTCATGGCCACTTCAGATTGGTGTGAGGGTATGACAGAACAATTATCATCAGCGCCCTCCTGCTCTTCAGTGTTTAAAACAGAGCCATCGCGCTTTCTCTGATATGCAGGCATTTTGGATAAAATATTTGCTATGGAGTTATCAATTACAACCGTCAATTGTTGCATGGTAACAAGCATTGGCGCGCTAGATGTACTAGGGGCCTCCTGCGTGGGCAAAACTGGTGTAGACACAGCAGGGGATGATGTAGTATCATGTCTACTCCCCTCATCTGAGGAATCATCTTGGGCAATTTCATTATCTGTGGCAGTACTGTCCTTACTTTGTTTGGACGCTATGGCACAATTATCACACAATTTTGAGTGGGGAGACACATTGGCTTTCACACATATAGAACATAGCTTATCCGAAGGCACAGACATGTTAAACAGACTTAAACTTGTCAATAAAGAACAAAAAACGTTTTAAAACAAAACCGTTACTGTCTCTTTAAATTTTAAACAGAGCACACTTTATTACTGAATATGTGAAAAAGTATGAAGGAATTGTTCAAAATTTACCAAAATTTCACCACAGTGTCTTAAAGCCTTAATAGTATTGCATACCAATTTTCAGAGCTTTAACCCTTAAAATAACGGAACCGGAGCCGTTTATCAATTTAACCCCTATACAGTCCCAGCTACAGCCTTTGCTGTGACTTTACCAAGCCCAGAGGGGAATACGATACCAAATGACGCCTTCCAGACACTTTTCCAACAACTTTCTGGTCCTCACACATGCATCTGCATGTCTTGCTCTCAAAAACAACTGCGCAGTAATGGCGCGAAAATGAGGCTCAGCCTACAACTGGGAAGGCCCTCCCTGACTGGAAAAGGTGTCTAACACAGTGCCTGCCGTTAAAAAACGTTCCCCAAGTTTATAAGTGTGAATTATCAGCATAAACATGAATAAAATGTCCAAATAAAGCAATCGATTTAGCCCATAAAAGTGTCTACCAGTTTTATAGCCCATATTAAGCCTGTTATTCTGTTTGAAACTAAGAAAAATGGCTTACCGGTCCCCATGAGGGGAAATGACAGCCTTCCAGCAGTACACAGTCTTGTTAGAAATATGGCTAGTCATACCTTAAGCAGAAAAGTCTGCTAACTGTTTCCCCCAACTGAAGTTACTTCATCTCAACAGTCCTATGTGGAAACAGCAATCGATTTTAGTTACTGTCTGCTAAAATCATCTTCCTCTCACAAACAGAAATCTTCATCCTTTTCTGTTTCAGAGTAAATAGTACATACCAGGACTATTTTAAAATAACAAACTCTTGATAGTAGAATAAAAAACTACAACTAAACACCACATACTCTTAACCATCTCCGTGGAGATGTTTCCTGTGCAACGGCAAAGAGAATAACTGGGGTGGGCGGAGCCTAGGAGGGACTATATGGCCAGCTTTTGCTGGGACTCTTTGCCATTTCCTGTTGGGGAAGAGATATTCCCACAAGTAAGGATGACGCCGTGGACCGGACACACCAATGTTGGAGAAACATAATTTATGCTTACCTGATAAATGTATTTCTCTTGTGATGTATGGAGTCCACGGATTCATCCATAATTGTGGGATATTCTCCTTCCCAACAGGAAGTGGCAGAGAGAGCACCCACAGCAGAGCTATCTATATAGCTCCCCCCTTAGCTCCACCCCCCAGTCATTCGACCGAAGGCTAGGAAGAAAAAGGAGAAACCATAGGGTGCAGTGGTGACAAAGTTTAAAAATAAAAATATATATGCCTGTCTTAAAAAACAGGGCAGGCCGTGGACTCGATACATCACAAGAGAAATAAATTTATCAGGTAAGCATAAATTATGTTTTCTCTTGTAAGATGTATCGAGTCCACGGATTCATCCTTACTTGTGGGATACCAATACCAAAGCTTTAGGACACGGATGAAGGGAGGGACAAAACCGGGACCTTAAATGGAAGGCACCACTGCTTGTAGAACCTTTCACCCAAAAATAGCCTCTGAAGAAGCAAAAGTATCAAATTTGGAAAAAGTAGGAAGCGAAGACGAAGTCGCCGCATAATAAATCTGTTCAACAGAAGCCTCATTTTTAAAAGCCATGTGGAAGCCACAGCTCTAGTAGAATGAGCAGTAATTCTTTCAGGAGACTGTTGACCAGCAGTCTCATAAGTCAAACGGATGATGCTTTTCAGCCAAAAGGAAAGAGAGGTAGCCGTAGCCTTCTGACCTCTCCGCTTACCAGAATAAACAATAAACAATGAAGATGTTTGACGGAAATCTTTAGTTGCAGACGTTCCTTCTTTGAAGAAGGATTAGGACACAGTGAAGGAACAACAATCTCATGATCGATATTCTTATAAGAAACAACCTTAGGAAGAAACCCAGGTTTGGTATGCAAAACCACCTCATCTGCATGGAAAATAAGATAAGGGGAATCACACTGTAAAGCATATAGCTCAGAAACTCTTCCAGCCAAAGAGATAGCTACTAAAAACAAAACTTTCCAAGATAGAAGCTTAATATCCATGGAATGCATAGGTTCAAACGGAAACCCTTGAAGAACTTTAAGAACTAAATTTAGGCTCCATGGCGGAGCAACAGGTTTAAATACAGGCTTGATTCTGATCAAAGCCTGACTAAATGCTCGAACGTCTGGGACATCTGCCAGACGTTTGAGTAGAAGAATAGACAAAGCAGATATTTGTCCTTATAAGGAACTAGCTGATAATCCCTTCTCCAAACCTTCGTGGAGAAAATACAATATTCTAGGAATCCTAATCTTACTCCACAAGTAACCTTTGGATTCACACCAATAAAGATATTTGCGCCAAAACTTATGATGGATCTTCCTGGTGACAGGCTTTCTAGCCTGAATCAGGGTATCAATGACCAACTCAGAGAAACCACGCTTTGATAGAATCAGGCGTTCAATCTCCAAGCAGTCAGACGCAGAGAAATTAGATTTGCATGCGTGAACAGACCTTGGATTAGAAGGTCCTGCCTCATTGGCAGAGTCCATGGTAGAACCGAGGACATGTCCACTAGGTCTGCATACCAAGTCCTGCGTGGCCACGCAGGTGCTATCAGAATCACCGAAGTTCTCTCCTGCTTTATTCTGGCAGTATACCAATTTTCAGAGCTTTAACCCTTAAAATAACGGAACCGGAGCCGTTTATCAATTTAACCCCTATACAGTCCCAGCTACAGCCTTTGCTGTGACTTTACCAAGCCCAGAGGGGAATACGATACCAAATGACGCCTTCCAGACACTTTTCCAACAACTTTCTGGTCCTCACACATGCATCTGCATGTCTTGCTCTCAAAAACAACTGCGCAGTAATGGCGCGAAAATGAGGCTCAGCCTACAACTGGGAAGGCCCTCCCTGACTGGAAAAGGTGTCTAACACAGTGCCTGCCGTTAAAAAACCTTCCCCAAGTTTATAAGTGTGAATTATCAGCATAAACATGAATAAAATGTCCAAATAAAGCAATCGATTTAGCCCATAAAAGTGTCTACCAGTTTTATAGCCCATATTAAGCCTGTTATTCTGTTTGAAACTAAGAAAAATGGCTTACCGGTCCCCATGAGGGGAAATGACAGCCTTCCAGCAGTACACAGTCTTGTTAGAAATATGGCTAGTCATACCTTAAGCAGAAAAGTCTGCTAACTGTTTCCCCCAACTGAAGTTACTTCATCTCAACAGTCCTATGTGGAAACAGCAATCGATTTTAGTTACTGTCTGCTAAAATCATCTTCCTCTCACAAACAGAAATCTTCATCCTTTTCTGTTTCAGAGTAAATAGTACATACCAGCACTATTTTAAAATAACAAACTCTTGATAGTAGAATAAAAAACTACAACTAAACACCACATACTCTTAACCATCTCCGTGGAGATGTTTCCTGTGCAACGGCAAAGAGAATGACTGGGGTGGGCGGAGCCTAGGAGGGACTATATGGCCAGCTTTTGCTGGGACTCTTTGCCATTTCCTGTTGGGGAAGAGATATTCCCACAAGTAAGGATGACGCCGTGGACCGGACACACCAATGTTGGAGAAACATAATTTATGCTTACCTGATAAATGTATTTCTCTTGTGATGTATGGAGTCCACGGATTCATCCATAATTGTGGGATATTCTCCTTCCCAACAGGAAGTGGCAGAGAGAGCACCCACAGCAGAGCTATCTATATAGCTCCCCCCTTAGCTCCACCCCCCAGTCATTCGACCGAAGGCTAGGAAGAAAAAGGAGAAACCATAGGGTGCAGTGGTGACAAAGTTTAAAAATAAAAATATATATGCCTGTCTTAAAAAACAGGGCAGGCCGTGGACTCGATACATCACAAGAGAAATAAATTTATCAGGTAAGCATAAATTATGTTTTCTCTTGTAAGATGTATCGAGTCCACGGATTCATCCTTACTTGTGGGATACCAATACCAAAGCTTTAGGACACGGATGAAGGGAGGGACAAAACCGGGACCTTAAATGGAAGGCACCACTGCTTGTAGAACCTTTCACCCAAAAATAGCCTCCGAAGAAGCAAAAGTATCAAATTTGGAAAAAGTAGGAAGCGAAGACCAAGTCGCCGCATAATAAATCTGTTCAACAGAAGCCTCATTTTTAAAAGCCATGTGGAAGCCACAGCTCTAGTAGAATGAGCAGTAATTCTTTCAGGAGACTGTTGACCAGCAGTCTCATAAGTCAAACGGATGATGCTTTTCAGCCAAAAGGAAAGAGAGGTAGCCGTAGCCTTCTGACCTCTCCGCTTACCAGAATAAACAATAAACAATGAAGATGTTTGACGGAAATCTTTAGTTGCAGACGTTCCTTCTTTGAAGAAGGATTAGGACACAGTGAAGGAACAACAATCTCATGATCGATATTCTTATAAGAAACAACCTTAGGAAGAAACCCAGGTTTGGTATGCAAAACCACCTCATCTGCATGGAAAATAAGATAAGGGGAATCACACTGTAAAGCATATAGCTCAGAAACTCTTCCAGCCAAAGAGATAGCTACTAAAAACAAAACTTTCCAAGATAGAAGCTTAATATCCATGGAATGCATAGGTTCAAACGGAACCCCTTGAAGAACTTTAAGAACTAAATTTAGGCTCCATGGCGGAGCAACAGGTTTAAATACAGGCTTGATTCTGATCAAAGCCTGACTAAATGCTTGAACGTCTGGGACATCTGCCAGACGTTTGAGTAGAAGAATAGACAAAGCAGATATTTGTCCTTATAAGGAACTAGCTGATAATCCCTTCTCCAAACCTTCGTGGAGAAAATACAATATTCTAGGAATCCTAATCTTACTCCACAAGTAACCTTTGGATTCACACCAATAAAGATATTTGCGCCAAAACTTATGATGGATCTTCCTGGTGACAGGCTTTCTAGCCTGAATCAGGGTATCAATGACCAACTCAGAGAAACCACGCTTTGATAGAATCAGGCGTTCAATCTCCAAGCAGTCAGACGCAGAGAAATTAGATTTGCATGCGTGAACAGACCTTGGATTAGAAGGTCCTGCCTCATTGGCAGAGTCCATGGTAGAACCGAGGACATGTCCACTAGGTCTGCATACCAAGTCCTGCGTGGCCACGCAGGTGCTATCAGAATCACCGAAGTTCTCTCCTGCTTTATTCTGGCAACCAGACGTAGAAGGAGAGGAAATACATAGGCCAGACTGAAGCACCAATGCACTACTAGAGCATCTATCAGTACCGCCTTGGGATCCAGGGACCTGGACCCGTAACAAGAAAGTTTGGCATTCTGACGGGACGCCATCAGATCCAATTCTGGTGTGCCCCATAGCTGAATCAGCTGGGCAAATACCTCCGGATGGAGTTCCCACTCCCCCAGATGAAAAGTCTAACGACTTAGGAAATCCGCCTCCCAGTTCTCTACTCCTGGGATGTGGATTGCTGAGAGATGGCAAGAGTGATCCTCTGCCCATCGGATTATTTTGGTTACCTCCATCATCGCTAGAGAACTCCTTGTTCCTCCTTGATGATTGATATAAGCTACAGTCGTGATGTTGTCCGACTGAAACCTGATGAATTTGGCCGCAGCAAGCTGAGGCCACGCCTGAAGCGCATTGAATATCGCTCTCAGTTCTAGAATATTTATCGGTAGAAGAGATTCCTCCCGAGACCATAAGCCCTGTGCTTTCAGGGAGTTCCAGACTGCATCCCAGCCTAGCAGGCTGGCATCTGTCGTTACAATGAGCCACTCTGGCCTGCGGAAACACATTCCCTGAGACAGGTGGTCCTGAGACAACCACCAGAGAAGAGAATCTCTGGTCTCCTGGTCCAGATGCAGTTGAGGAGACAAATCTGCATAATCCCCATTCCACTGTTTGAGCATGCATAGTTGTAGTGGTCTGAGGTGTAGGCGGGCAAAAGGAACTATGTCCATTGCCGCTACCATAAGTCCGATTACCTCCATATACTGAGCCACTGATGGCCGAGGAATGGAATGAAGAGCTCGGCAAGTGGTTAAGAGCTTTGTTTTTCTGACCGCCGTCAGAAATATTTTCATTTCTACTGAGTCTATCAGAGTCCCTAGGAAGGAAACTCTTATAAGAGGGAAGAGAGAACACTTTTTTATGTTCACCGTCCACCCGTGAGATCTCACAAAAGCCAACACAATGTCCGTGTGAGACTTGGATAGCTGTAAGGTTGACGCCTGAATTAAGATGTCGTCTAGATAAGGCGACACTGCTATGCCCCGTGGTCGTAGAACCACCAGAAGGAACCCTAGCACCCTTGTGAAAATTCTGTGAATAGGGATGTGTAGATATGCATCCTTTAAGTCCACAGTGGTCATATATTGACCCTCCTGGATCAGAGGTAGAATAGACCGAATAGTCTCCATCTTGAATGATGGAACTTTGAAGAACTTGTTTAGAATTTTGAGATCCAAGATTGATCTGAAAGTTCCCTCTTTTTTTGAAACCACAACAGGTTTGAGTAAAATCCTAGCCCCTGTTCCTCTGTTGGGACTGGGCGGATCACCCCCATGGTATGTAGGTCTTCTACACAGCGTAAGAACTCCTCTCTCTTTGTCTGTTTACAGACAATCGAGAAATGTGAAAAGTCCCCCTTGGAAGAGAGCCTTTGAATTCCAGAAAATATCACTGGGACACAATTTCTAAAACCCAGGGATCATGAACATCTCTTGCCCAAGCCTGAGCGAAGAGAGAGAGTCTGCCCCCTACTAGATCCAGTCCTGGATCGGGGGCTACCCCTTCATGCTGTCTTAGAAGCAGCTGCAGGCCTCTTGGCCTGTTTACCCTTGTTAGATCTTCAGACTGACTTTAGAGAATACATAAATGCCACCTTTAGAGAATACATACATGCCACCTTTAGAGAATGCATACATGCCACCTTTAGAGAATACATACATGCCACCTTTAGAGAATACATACATGCCACCTTTAGAGAATACATAAATGCCACCTTTAGAGAATACATACATGCCACCTTTAGAGAATACATACGTGCCACCTTTAGAGAATACATACGTGCCACCTTTAGAGAATACATACGTGCCACCTTTAGAGAATACAGACGTGCCACCTTTAGAGAATACAGACGTGCCGCCTTTAGAGAATACAGACGTGCCACCTTTAGAGAATACAGACGTGCCACCTTTAGAGAATACATACATGCCACCTTTAGAGAATACATACATGCCACCTTTAGAGAATACATACGTGCCACCTTTAGAGAATACATAAATACCACCTTTAGAGAATACATACATGCCACCTTTAGAGAATACATAAATACCACCTTTAGAGAATACATACATGCCACCTTTAGAGAATACATAAATACCACCTTTAGAGAATACATACGTGCCACCTTTAGAGAATACATACGTGCCACCTTTAGAGAATACATAAATGCCACCTTTAGAGAATACATACGTGCCACCTTTAGAGAATACATACATACCACCTTTAGAGAATACATACATACCACCTTTAGAGAATACATACATACCACCTTTAGAGAATACATAAATACCACCTTTAGAGAATACATACGTGCCACCTTTAGAGAATACATACGTGCCACCTTTAGAGAATACATACGTGCCACCTTTAGAGAATACATACGTGCCTCCTTTAGAGAATACAGACGTGCCACCTTTAGAGAATACATACATGCCACCTTTAGAGAATACATACATGCCACCTTTAGAGAATACATACATGCCACCTTTAGAGAATACATACATGCCACCTTTAGAGAATACATACGTGCCACCTTTAGAGAATACATACGTGCCACCTTTAGAGAATACATACGTGCCACCTTTAGAGAATACATACGTGCCACCTTTAGAGAATACATACGTGCCACCTTTAGAGAATACATACGTGCCACCTTTAGAGAATACATACATGCCACCTTTAGAGAATACATACGTGCCACCTTTAGAGAATACATACGTGCCACCTTTAGAGAATACATACGTGCCACCTTTAGAGAATACATACATGCCACCTTTAGAGAATACATACGTGCCACCTTTAGAGAATACATACGTGCCACCTTTTGAGAATACATAAATACACTCCAAAAAGAGTAGCAGCAAACAATTGTGTTTATTGGGCACAACACAGCATTAACAGCAACGTTTCGGTATTACTACCTTATTCATGCTAAACATCATACTGAAATGATTCTATTTAAACCTAAACACCACTAGGTGGCGCTGCAAGTTCAACTTCCTATTAACTCTTTACATCAAACTTATTTTATACATCAAAAAACATTAAAAAAATTCTATAATCTATTAATTATAATTAAATTACAATCACAGATATTTATAGAATCATATTATTTTCTCAAATACAGATTAATTCATGAAAAAATAAAAAATTAATTCATAAAAAATTATTATAGAAAGACAGACATATCCAGATCTTTATTTAAACCATTCGGTTCCATAGTGCCTAATTTCCAAATCCAAAAGCTTTCTCTCTGTTTAAGGAGAAGTTCTCTATTCCCTAACCTTCTCGGTATTTCTATTTTCTCAATAATTTGAAAGCGCAATTGCCCAATTGAATGGCCCATTTCTACAAAGTGCTGTGCTACTGGCGCTTTAAAATTCTTAATTCGAATAGAGCTTTTATGTTCAATTATCCTATCTTTGATAGTTCTGGTCGTCTCTCCGACGTAGCCACGCCCACAGGGGCATTTAATTAAATAAACCACATAAGTGGTTAAGCAAGTATGAAAGCCATTAATTTTAAACTTTTTTCCAGTAATTGGATGCACAAATGTGGGCCCTTTAATCATGTTGTTACAACAAGAGCATCCCAGACAGGGATAGCACCCCTCATTCTTACTTTTAATGAATTTTTGTGTTGACCTAATATTTGTCCCTATATCTGCTCTAACTAATTGTTGTTTCAAATTAAAACTCTGTTTATACGCTGGCATGGGTAAGTTCTTAAATTCTTTAATTTGGGGGTTACATTCAGAGAGTATTGACCAATGTTTTCTCAGGATATATTGGATTTGGTTAGACTGGGAATTAAATTCAGATACAAATATGAGGCGATCCTCTTTATTATTTTCCTTCTGTTTTGTTTTAAGTAAACTTTCTCTAGAAACAGAAAGTGCATGATTAATTTCAGCTTCTAATATATCTGATGGGTATCCTCTTTTAGAAAATCTGTCTGCCATTTCTATCATTCTTTTTCTTAATAAATTTTCGTCAGTAATAATTCTGCGGGCTCGTAAGAACTGACTACGGGGAAGTGCCTTCAGGAGGGATCCAGGATGGGCACTATCAAAGTGCAATAAGCTATTCCTGTCTGTTTCTTTTCTAAATAAGTCAACTTTCAGCTCTCTTCCTTCCTTAATAATCCTAGTGTCAAGAAAAGCAATGTTACTCTCACTCCAAGTTAGCTTAAATTTTATGTGGCCAGATGCTCCATTTATATCCTCCACAAATTTAAGTAGGGATCCAACGTCGCCCCACCATATCCCAAAGATATCATCGATATAGCGCCACCAACAGGCGCCATACCGATGAAATCCAGGATTGGAAAAAACAAACTTCTCTTCGAATACATTCATAAAAATGTTAGCGTAATTCGGGGCGACGTTGGACCCCATTGCAGTCCCTTGTATCTGAAGGAAAAATTCATCTCCAAATAAAAAGTAGTTACAATAAAGAATCAATTCTAATAGCTGAAGGAGAAAGTGAACCTGGGCTTTAGAATAGTTTTTATCCATGTCTAACACCATCTTAACAGCACCCATACCGCTCTCGTGAGTAATTGATGTATATAAACTTTCTACATCTAAACTATATAGAATAAACTTGTCAGATTCAAAAACCAAGGTGTCTATCTTTCTTAAAAAGTCACTTGTGTCTTTCAAAAAAGAATTAGATATTTCAACAAATGGTCTAAGAATACGATCTAGAAAGATAGACACATTGGTTAAGATAGACTGGTTACTAGCCACAATTGGGCGGCCTGGGGGTTTAAGTAAATTTTTATGCACTTTTGGAAGTGTATAGAGCACAGGAGTGCAAGGGTGCTCTATATATAGAAATTTAAACAAATCTTTACCAATAAGACCATAGTTCAATGCTCTCTGACATATTTTTTTCAACTCATTCTGAATCAGAAATACAGGGTTATTTGGCAATTTCTTGTACACATCGGACATACTTAATTGTTGTTTAATTTCTTCCACATAGTAATTCTTATCTAGGGCAATAATCGCCCCGCCCTTATCAGCACGCTTCAAAATAATGTCATCCCTAGCTTTTAAAGTTTTTAAAGCAGCTACATTCTTTGCATTAAAGTTACTTTTTTGTTTTTTAATGTAACCAATTTTATTAGATACAGGAATACACCTTTCATTATGTTTCTTTTTGTTAGTATTAACTTGTAATTTAGCTATATCACGTTCTACAAGATTAATGTATGTCTCTATGCTATGATTGTTTTGTGGTGGTAAAAAAGTGCTTTTATTTTTTAAACCAAGCTTAGGTAGATTAAATACAGACTGTTCAGATTCTGATTTAGTACTCTGTTGCAAATTACACATAAACCCTTTTAACCTTAAATTACGGTAGAACTTAAATAAATCTTTGCTAAGTTGGAAAAAGTCACATACCACCTTTAGAGAATACATACATACCACCTTTAGAGAATACATACATACCACCTTTAGAGAATACATACATACATACCACATTTAGAGAATACATACATACATACCACCTTTAGAGAATACATACATACCACCTTTAGAGAATACATACATACCACCTTTAGAGAATACATACATACCACCTTTAGAGAATACATACATACCACCTTTAGAGAATACATACATACCACCTTTAGAGAATACATACATACCACCTTTAGAGAATACATACATACCACCTTTAGAGAATACATACATACCACCTTTAGAGATGTATATGTAAGTATTTCTATGCTAAAGCCCTTTGCAGCCTTTTTTCTAACATCTGAGACCTCATATCTTTGAGCCCTTATAACTTGTGTGCAATATTTTTTTTATAATGTTATTATGAGTTTAACTATTGTATTTTTTATGTGTTTTGTGACACTTTATTGTTTCGCGAAACAGTTTACCTGAGCTCCGAGGACGCAGTAATCATTCTAGTGTAAATTGCAATTGAGCTCAATTGATTACGTTTTTTTTAACTCGTAATACCAGCAGTAAACACGACGAGCACAAACACCCACGATAACCTCCTTATCGCTTGGGCGCAAATATTAGCGCTCCACTCTAATCTGGCCCATAATCCCAAAATCTACAAGGTGCAGCGCTCATTATATATGTACAAGAAAAGTGTCACAATGTGATGTCTGGGTGAATAGATTATTATTTTAGCTAAACACAGCCCAGGGGAGGGATAACTGATAATACGGACTGTACACAGGATATGGAGGAATACTGCACTGTGAGATATGGAAGCCTTAGCTCTCACTAAGCCCAGAGTCTATCACTATCTGCAGGTTCTTGCTATGTAATCAGCTTTGTAAAATAAAAACAGGTGCTGAAATGTAAAGGGAATCTATTATATTATGTGTTTATTGTGAGTTCCATGCACACCTTGTGTTCAATATATAAATTAAACCTGCAGGATCCAGATAGAGCAGGTCTTTTTAAGACATTTTTAAATTCACTTCTGTTTTCCAATGTTCTTTGTTCTCTTGGTATCCCTTGTTGAAAAAGAATACGCATATAGCCTACTCTAGTGTGAGCTAGCTGCTGATTGGTACCTGCACACATTTGTCTCTTGCGATTGGCTAACTAGATGTGTTCATCTAGCTGCTAGTAGCGCAATGCTCGTCCTTCAGCAAAGGATAACAAGAGAATGAAACAAATTTAATAATAAAAGTAAATTGAAAAGTTGATTAAAATTGTATGTTCTATCTGAATCAGGAATCATATCTGCACCTCCCCCCTCCCTTTTTTTTTTTTTTTTCTCTATTGTTCTATTTTTTAAGTTTCTAAAGTAAGATACAAAACATAGCTTTAAATACAAATTCTTATGATTATAAAGATAGATGGTATTGTTAAAACAGTCAGGCAGGTGCCATGAATAAATTGTTTTGGGGTTTTTTGTTGTTTGTTTTTTTTTTTGTTTATTTATATAATTTAGACAAAATACATGTGGGACTTATGCAAGTTTCTTTTGTCTTTTTATCGAGTTGCTAGCGGGAAAAAATTGGAAAATATGAGGTTGAGGGTATTTAGTTAGAAGACCTGAACTCTTGTAAGGTCTAAGACGTGATTATGTATTCCTTTTGAAATGTAAGACACTATTCCTTTTTCGTTTGTCATGTATTATGCACTTAACCTCAATAAAAAATTTAAAATGGAAAATTGTATGTTCTATCCGAATCACAAAATGTGGGGTTTCATGTCCCTTTAAAGTGACATTCAGCACCTTGTAATTACAGGACATTTCCGCTGTGTTGCTATAAAATAACATATCAGCCAAGTCTTAATGTTTCTTAAAGGGACACTGAACCCAACATTTTTCTTTCATGATTCAGATAGCGCATGCAATTTTAAGTAACTTTCTAATTTACTCCTATTATCAATTTTTCTCCATTCTCTTGCTATCTTTATATGAAAAAGAAGGCATCTAAGCTTTTTTTCTTGGTTCAGGACTCTGGACAGCAGTTTTTGATTGGTGGATGAATTTATCCACCAATCAGCAAGGATAACCTAGGTTGTTCACCAACAATGGGCCAGCATCTAAACTTACATTCTTGCATTTCAAATAAAGATACCAAGAGAATAAAGAACATTTGATAATAGGAGTAAATTAGAAAGTTGCTTAAAATTTCATGCTCTATCTGAATCACAAAAGAAAAAATTTGGGTTCAGTGTCCCTTTACGTAAATTAACATCCTTCTTCTGCAATTATATTTTAATAACCAAACTCCACCCACAATTTGCAATCTGGGCTTTAGTCTGCAGACAACAAGGCTAGCGACTGTCATTATGTTTGTATAAAATGCATTTATTTGTAGTTGTTATCAGTTAAAGCCAATTAGGTACAGATATGTAGCAGAATTAGCCATGGGAAGTCACCAGATGCATTTCAAGTTCTGAGTATTAGAAATTGCTCAATTTTCAGAGCTCATGTAACCGAAAGGGGGACAAAATAAATAACGGCAAAGTAGTTTTATTACACTAAAGTAAACATTTTATAGAAAAACCTCAGTGTTTACCGCCCCTTTTACATTTTTTTTTAAAACAAATTATCATCCTTTTTCTGCAATTATATTTCAATAGCCAAACTTCCCCCCCCCCCCCCATTTGCCTTATTTGAAGGAGCCAATCTGGGCTCTGGTCCTCAGACAATAACGCTATTCACTGTCATAGAATTAGTATAAAGTGCATTGTTTTCAGTTGTTATCTGATTTAGCCAATTAGGGACAGACATGTAAATTAGCCATTATAAATTACATAAAAATAGGGAGAAATTAATAATGAAAATATATTGCAAAGTTGTTCTGCTATGTATAACTAAACATTTTATACAAATCTCAAGGTGTTTACTGTCCCTTTTTTGAAGAAAGAAGCAAGTATGCATGTGTGATTGTGTGCATGCGCATTTGTCCGTTTGTGTGTCTGTGTGTGTCTGTGTGCATGTGTGTGTGCGTGCGTGCAAATGTCTATGTGTGTACACGCTTGTCTGTGTGCGCGCATGTCTGTGCGCACTTGTTTGTGCACGCATATGCCTGTGCATGCGTGTTTGTGTGTGCGCGCATATGTCTGTGTGTCTGTCTGTGCACATCTGTGTGCATGTGTGTGCAAGCATGTCTGTGTGCATGCGCATATGTCTGTGTGTATGTGTGTGCGTGCATATGTCTGTGAGTGTGTGTGCTCACATTTCTCTGTGAGTGTCTGTGCATGCATATGCACGCATATGCCTTTGTGTGTTTGTGTGCACTTGTTTGTGCAGGCATATGCCTGTGTGTGTTTGTGTGCACTTGTTTGTGCATGCATATGCCTGTGCGTGTTTGTGTGCACTTGTTTGTGCATGCATATGCCTGTGCGTGTGTGTGTGTGTATGCGCATATGTCTGTGTGGTCTGTGCACGTGTGTGGGTGTGATTCTGTGCATAAGATATTTTGGAGGTTACTGGTTATAAGGTAGCTGTGTGTACCCTGCACATAACATATATGTGTATGTGTAAACTGTATATGCAGTATGCACAGGATGTGGTGCACACATAGAAGATGTAGAGTACATATATAAGTAGGAAGTATATGTAGTGCACGAGTGTGCAGTTACAAGATATGCATATGACAAGGGAGCATGTGTGTAATTTGTAATTAGTGTCCTGGTTGTGTCAGCATAAATATGTAAGAGGTATATACAGTACATAGTGTGTGTGCACGAGCATATCCAGCGGACGTTTTACTAAGAGAAGCTACAGGATTCCTAACTTACTCAACAGGGACTTTAATCACGATCCGATATGCTATGAACATTTCTGAGATTAGTATAGAAAGGGGAACTGTTTTTCTGCTATCTGCTTCTTTTTCATTAACCGCACTGGGTGCATTGTATAAACTTACAATGAGCTACTTCAGTATTTAGAGAAACTAAACACGAAAGACTTGGTGGCCTCCGACATAAGAATCAGTTTGCTTATATATGCTTAGTATATATTATCAAATAAGGTATTCCCTGCCCTATACACAGACAGTCTCAGGATAACTGCAAAATGCACCCCTGGTCTTTTGTTTCACTGGGGAGGGGGGTGAAATGCTATACTGAGATTGTCTGCGTATAGGACAATGCTACTGTTAAATTAATCTAACTGCAGTGTGTGCTCCTTGTGTTCCGTCTCTCTGGGGGTGACATGAGACTCATTGTAGCAATGCCCTATACACAGACAATCTCAGGATAACTACAGTATACACTCCTGGTCTCCTGTCCCTCTGGGGGTGACATGAGACTCACTGTATCATTGGCCTATACACAGGCACTCTCAGGATAACTACAGTATACACTCCTGGTCTCCTGTCCTTGGTGGGGGGGGGACATGCTACTCTGAGGTTGTTTGTGTATAGGACAATGTAGGTGACGTGAGACTCGCTGTAGCATTGCCTTATACACAGACAATCTCAGGATAACTGCAGTATGTACTCCTGGTCTCCTGTCCCTCTAGTAGCTGACATCTGAGACTCACTGTAGCATTGACCTATACACAGATAATCTCAGGATAATTACAGTATGTATTCCTGGTCTCCTGTCCCTCTGGGTGTGTGACATGTGAGACTCATTGTAGCATTGCCCTACACACAGACAATCTCAGTTTAACTGCAGCATGTACTCCTGGTCTCCTGTCCCTCTGGAGGGGGTGACATGACACTCACTATAGCATTGCCTTATACAGATAATTTCAGTGTAATTACAGTATGTACTCCTGTCCTTCTGGGGGTTGACATATGACACTCACTATAGCATTGCCCTATACAGACAATCTCAGTATAACTACAGTATGTACTCCTGATCTCCTGTCCATCTGAAGGTGACATATGAGACTAACTGTAGCATTGTACTATACACAGACAAATTTAGGATAATTACAGTATGTACTCCTGGTCTCCTGTCCCTCTGGTAGGTGATGTGAGATTCACTGTAGCATTGCCCTATACACAGACAATCTCAGTATAACTGCAGTATGTACTCCTGTTCTCCTGTCCCTCTGGTAGGTGACGTGAGACTCACTGTAGCATTGCCCTATACACAGACAATCTCAGGATAACTGCAGTATCCACTCCTGGTCTCCGGCCCCTCTGGTAGGTGACATGTGAGAATCACTGTAGCATTGCCCTATACACAGACAATCTCAGTATAACTACAGTAGGTACTCCTGGTCTCCTGTCCATCTGGTGGGCGACATATGAGACTCACTGTAGCATTATCCTATACACAGACAATCTCAGGATAACTGCATTATACACTCCTGGTCTCCTGTCCCTCTGGGGGGTGATATGTGAGACTCACTGTAGCATTACCCTATACACAGACAATCTCAGGATAACTGCAGTATGCACTCCTGGTCTCCTGTCCCTCTGGGGGTGACATGTGAGACTCACTGTAGCATTGCCCTATACACAGACAATCTCAGTATAACTACAGTATGTACTCCTGGTCTCCTGTCCCTCTGGGGGCGACATGTGAGACTCACTGTAGCATTGCCCTATACACAGACAATCTCAGTATAACTGCAGTATGCACTCCTGGTCTCCTGTCCCTCTGGGGGGGTGACATGTGAGACTCACTGTAGCATTGCCCTATACACAGACAATCTCAGTATAATTGCAGTATGCACTCCTGGTCTTCTGTCCCTCTGGGGGTGACATGTGAGACTCACTGTAGCATTTCCCTATACACAGACAATCTCAGGATAACTGCAGTATGCACTCCTGGTCTCCTGTCCCTCTGGGGGTGACATGTGAGACTCACTGTAGCATTGCCCTGCACACAGACAATCTCAGGATAACTGCAGTATGCACTCCTGGTCTCCTGTCCCTCTGTGAGGGTTAAGTGACACAAGAATCACTGAGCATTACTCTGTACATAGACAGCCTTGGGATAGCTGCATTATGAACTCAGAGGAAATAGACATAACAGGCAAAATAAATAATGCGTATTTATTGCAAATATTTTTTACTGTGCTTAATTTAACATTAAACAGTATTTTGCGTTTCTGCTATAGCGATAACTCCGCTAGAATTAAGATTGTTGCACTAGTCAGGTTGCACTGGTCATACAAGTTTAAAGTAAACTGTTTTTGCTCTAGCGGTAACCCAACTAGCGCAAAAAACGAACTTAGAATATCGCGTGCACGTTCACATAATCCCCATAGAAGTCAATGGAGAAAAAAAAGTTGGAAAAAACATAATTTATGTAAGAACTTACCTGATAAATTCATTTCTTTCATATTAGCAAGAGTCCATGAGCTAGTGACGTATGGGATATACATTCCTACCAGGAGGGGCAAAGTTTCCCAAACCTTAAAATGCCTATAAATACACCCCTCACCACACCCACAATTCAGTTTAACGAATAGCCAAGAAGTGGGGTGATAAGAAAAAAGTGCGAAAGCATATAAAATAAGGAATTGGAATAATTGTGCTTTATACAAAAAAATCATAACCACCACAAAAAAGGGCGGGCCTCATGGACTCTTGCTAATATGAAAGAAATGAATTTATCAGGTAAGTTCTTACATAAATTATGTTTTCTTTCATGTAATTAGCAAGAGTCCATGAGCTAGTGACGTATGGGATAATGACTACCCAAGATGTGGATCTTTCCACACAAGAGTCACTAGAGAGGGAGGGATAAAATAAAGACAGTCAATTCCTGCTGAAAATAATCCACACCCAAAATAAAGTTTAATGAAAAACATAAGCAGAAGATTCAAACTGAAACCACTGCCAGAAGTACTTTTCTACCAAAAACTGCTTCAGAAGAAGAAAATACATCAAAATGGTAGAATTTAGTAAAAGTATGCAAAGAGGACCAAGTTGCTGCTTTGCAAAGCTGATCAATCGAAGCTTCATTCCTAAACGCCCAGGAAGTAGAAACTGAACTAGTAAAATGAACTGTAATCCTTAGAGGCAGAGTTTTACCCGACTCGACATAAGCATGATGAAATAAAGATTTCAACCAAGATGCCAAAGAAATGGCAGAAGCTTTCTGGCCTTTTCTAGAACCGGAAAAGATAACAAATAAACTAGAAGTCTTACGGAAAGACTTAGTAGCTTCAACATAATATTTCAAAGCTCTAACAACATCCAAAGAATGCAACGATTTCTCCCTAGAATTCTTAGGATTAGGACATAATGAAGGAACCACAATTTCTCTACTAATGTTGTTGGAATTCACAACTTTAGGTAAAAAATCAAAAGAAGTTCGCAACACCGCCTTATCCTGATGAAAAATCAGAAAAGGAGACTCACAAGAAAGAGCAGATAATTCAGAAACTCTTCTGGCAGAAGAGATTGCCAAAAAGAACAAAACTTTCCAAGAAAGTAATTTAATGTCCAATGAATGCATAGGTTCAAACGGAGGAGCTCGAAGAGCCCCCAGAACCAAATTCAAACTCCAAAGAGGAGAAATTGACTTAATGACAGGTTTTATACGAACCAAAGCTTGTACAAAACAATGAATATCAGGAAGAAACGCAATCTTTCTATGAAAAAGAACAGAAAGAGCAGAGATTTGACCTTTCAAGGAACTTGCGGACAAACCCTTATCTAAACCATCCTGAAGAAACTGTAAAATTCTCGGTATTCTAAAAGAATGCCAAAAAATGATGAGAAAGACACCAAGAAATATAAGTCTTCCAGACTCTATAATATATCTCTCTAGATACAGATTTACGCGCCTGTAACATAGTATTAATCACAGAGTCAGAGAAACCTCTTTGACCAAGAATCAAGCGTTCAATCTCCATACCTTTAAATTTAAGGATTTCAGATCCTGATGGAAAAAAGGACCTTGCGACAGAAGGTCTGGTCTTAACGGAAGAGTCCACGGTTGGCAAGAGGCCATCCGGACAAGATCCGCATACCAAAACCTGTGAGGCCATGCCGGAGCTACCAGCAGAACAAACGAGCATTCCTTCAGAATCTTGGAGATTACTCTTGGAAGAAAAACTAGAGGCAGAAAGATATAGGCAGGATGATACTTCCAAGGAAGTGATAATGCATCCACTGCCTCCGCCCGAGGATCCCGGGATCCGGACAGATACCTGGGAAGTTTCTTGTTTAGATGAGAAGCCATCAGATCTATTTCTGGGAGTTCCCACATTTGAACAATCTGAGGAAATACCTCTGGGTGAAGACCATTCGCCCAGGTGCAACGTTTGGCGACTGAGATAATCCGCTTTCCAATTGTCCATACCTGGGATATGAACCGCAGAGATTAGACAGGAGCTGGATTCCGCCCAAACCAAAATTCGAGATACTTCTTTCATAGCCAGAGGACTGTGAGTCCCTCCTTGATGATTGATGTATGCCACAGTTGTGACATTGTCTATCTGAAAACAAATGAACAACTCTCTCTTCAGAAGAGGCCAAGACTGAAGAGCTCTGAAAATTGCACGGAGTTCCAAAATATTGATCGGAAATCTCACCTCCTGAGATTCCCAAACCCCTTGTGCCGTCAGATACCCCCACACAGCTCCCCAACCTGTAAGACTTGCATCTGTTGAGATTATAGTCCAGGTCGGAAGAACAAAGAAGCCCCCTGAACTAAACGATGGTGATCTGTCCACCATGTCAGAGAGTGTCGTAAAATCGGTTTAAAGATATTAATTGAGATATCTTTGAGTAATCCCTGCACCATTGGTTCAGCATACAGAGCTGAAGAGGTCGCATGTGAAAACGAGCAAAGGAGATCGCATCTGATGCGGCAGTCCTAAGACCTAACATTTCCATGCATAAGGCTACCAAAGGGAATGATTGTGACTGAAGGTTTTGACAAGCTGATATCAATGTTAAACTTCTCTTGTCTGACAAGGACAGAGTCATAGACACTGAATCTATCTAGAAACCTAAAAAGGTTACCCTTGTCTGAGGAATCAATGAACTGAATGGTAAATTGATCCTCCAACCATGAACTTGAAGAAACAACACAAGTCGATTCGTATGAGATTCTTCGAAAAATGAGAAGACTGAGCAAGTACCAAGATATCGTCCAAATAAGGAAATACCAAAACCCTGTTCTCTGATTACAGAAAGAAGGGCACCGAGAACCTTTGAAAAAAATTCTTGGAACTGAGGCTAGGCCAAACGGTAGAGCCACAAAACTGGTAATGCTTGTCTAAAAAGAGAATCTCAGACACTAAAAGTGATCTGGAAGAATCGGAATATGCAGATACACATCCTGTAAATCTATTGTAGACATATAATGCCCTTGCTAAACAAAAGGCAGGATAGTCCTACAGAAACCATCTTGAATGTTGGTATCCTAACATAACGATTCAATAATGATAGATCCGGAACTGGTCTGAAGGAATTGACCTTCTTTGGTACAATGAAGAGATAAAAATAAAACCCCAGCCCCTGTTCCAGAACTGGAACTGGCATAATTACTCCAGCCAACTCTAGATCTGAAACACATTTCAGAAATGCTGAGCCTTTGCTGTGTTACCTGGGACACGGGAAAGAAAAAAATCTCTTAGCAGGAGGCCTTAACTTGAAGCCAATTCTGTACCTTTCTGAAACAATGTTCTGAAACCAGAGATTGAGAACGGAATTGATCCAAATTTCTTTGAAGAAAACGTAATCTGCCCCATACCAGCTGAGCTGGAATAAAGGCCGCACCTTCATAGGTACTTAGGAGCTGGCTATAGGTTTCTATAAGGCTTGGATATATTCCAAACTGGAAATAGTTTCCAAACTGATACCGCTCCTGAGGATGAAGGATCAGGTTTTTGTTCCTTGATGTGAGGAAAGGAACGAAAATGATTATTTACCCTGGAAAGAAAGGGAAAGCAAAGTTAACTTAGAAGACATATCAGCATTCCAAGTTTAATCCATAAAGCTTTTCTAGCTAAAATAGCTAGAGACATATACCTGATATCAACTCTAATGATATCAAAAGATGGTATCACCAATAAAATTATTAGCATGTTATAGAATAATAATAATGCTATAAAATTATGATCTGTTACTTGTTGCGCTAAAGCTTCTAACCAAAAAGTTGAAGCTGCAGCAACATCCGCTAAAAATATAGCAGGTCTAAGAAGATTACCTGAACATAAGTAAGCTTTTCTTGGAAAAGATTCAATTTTCCTATCTAAAGGATCCTTAAATGAAGTACTATCTGCCGTAGGAATAGTAGTACATTAGCAGGAGTAGAGACAGCCCCATAACCTTAGGGATTTTTGTCCCAAAAAACTCTAATCTGTCAGATGGCACAGGATATAATTGCTTAAACGTCTAGAAGGAGTAAATAAATTACCCAAATTATTCCATTCCCTGGAAATTACTTCAGAAATAGCATCAGGGAGATTAAACACTTCTGGAATAACTACAGGAGATTTAAAACCTTATTTAAACGTTTACATTTAGTATCAAGAGGACCAGAATCCTCTATTTCTAATGCAAATAATACTTCTTTAAGTAAAGAACGAATAAATTCCATCTTGAACAAATACAAAGATTTATCAGCATCAACCTCTGAGACAGAAACCTCTGAACCAGAAAAACCATTATCAGTATCAGAATGATGATGTTCATTTAAAAATTCATCTGAAAAAAGAGAAGTTTTAAAAGACTTTTATGTATACTAGAAGGAGAAATAACAGACATAGCCTTCTTAATGGATTTAAAAAAATAAAATCTCTTATGTTATCAGGAACACTCTGAAAATTAGATGTTGACGGAACAGCAACAGGTAATGTAACAGTACTAAAGGAAATTTTATCTGCATTAATAAGTTTGACATGACATGCAATACAAACAACAGCTGGAGAAACAGATACCAAAAGTTTATAGCAAATACACTTAGCTTGGTAGCTCCAGCACTGTGCAGTGATTTTCCTGAAGTATCTTCTGACTCAGTTGCAACGTGGAACATCTTGCAATATGTAAAAGAAAAAAAAACAACATATAAAGCAAAATTGATCAAATTCCTTAAATGACAGTTTCAGGAATGGGAAAAAAATGCCAGTGAACAAGCTTCTAGCAACCAGAAGCAATAAATAATGAGACTTAAATAATGTGGAGACAAAAATGACGCCCATATTTTTTAGCGCCAAAAAAGACGCCCACATTATTTGGCGCCTAAATGCTTATGGCGCCAAAAATGACGCCACATCCGGAACGCCGACATTTTTGACGCAAAAAAAACGTCAAAAAATGACGCAACTTCCGGCGACACGTATGACGCCGGAAATAGAAAAAAAAAATTTGCGCCAAAAAAGTCCGCGCCAAGAATGACGCAATAAAATGAAGCATTTTCTGCCCCCGCGAGCCTAACAGCCCACAGGGAAAAAGTCAAATTTTTTAAGGTAAGAAAAAATGATTGAAACAAATGCATTTATCCCAAATATGAAACTGACTGTCTGAAAAATAAGGAATGTTGAACATTCTGAGTCAAGGCAAATAAATGTTTGAATACATATATTTAGAACTTATAAACAAAGTGCCCAACCATAGCTTAGAGTGTCACAGAAAATAAGATTTACTTACCCCAGGACACTCATCTACATGTTTGTAGAAAGCCAAACCAGTACTGAAACGAGAATCAGCAGAGGTAATGGTATATATAAGAGTATATCGTCGATCTGAAAAGGGAGGTAAGAGATGAATCTCTACGACCGATAACAGAGAACCTATGAAATAGACCCCGTAGAAGGAGATCACTGCATTCAAATAGGCAATACTCTCCTCACATCCCTCTGACATTCACTGCACGCTGAGAGGAAAACCGGGCTCCAACTTGCTGCGGAGCGCATATCAACGTAGAATCTAGCACAAACTTACTTCACCACCTCCATCGGAGGCAAAGTTTGTAAAACTGAATTGTGGGTGTGGTGAGGGGTGTATTTATAGGCATTTTAAGGTTTGGGAAACTTTGCCCCTCCTGGTAGGAATGTATATCCCATACGTCACTAGCTCATGGACTCTTGCTAATTACATGAAAGAAAGACCTAACAACCCCACTCTCGCGCAAACACCATCACATATTCTCATATAGCGCAAACCAAATTAATATTTCATATTCCAATGTTCTTTATGTAATGGAATATGTTCTATTTATTGATAATTAAATATATCTACATATATCTGATGGGTTTTTTTAATCTCTCTCTCTCTCTCTCTCTATATATATATATATATATATATATACACATACACAGATATATATATGTACAGAACATTGGAATGCGAAATATTTACAGTAAATACATATTTAAAACCTTTACTAAAATATAAATATTGCATAAAAATGTTTTATCATGTTTTCCTCTACTTAACGGCAAAAGGCTCTAATGCACTTATACATTTGTCTATAATGTGTGTACATATGTATATATATATATATATGCATTTACATGTGTATATATGTCTGTAAATACATATATACACATATAAATGCATAAATACATGTATAAACATATAAATGCATATATATATATATATATATATATATATATATATATATATATATATATATATATATATATATATATATATATATATATATATAAGCAAATTCAAAAGGAGACACCGACATCCATCTTTCTTGTAGGTAAAATCTTGTAAACTTTACAAGATTTTACCTACAAGAAAGATGGATGTCGGTGTCTCCTTTTGAATTTGCTGATTACTCCAGTCCTTACCGACCCATCAGCTGATGCTACAGCCTGGAGCGGATCACAGTTTGCAGCACCTCCGGAAAAGAACTCCTGCCATTGGAGGAATACCCGTGACGTATAGCTACACACCCACACTCAAGCCGACGAGCACACGGAATACAGCTGAGGCCCTGTGAGCCGCTCAATTGAAGTCTGGATCTTCGGAAGCGGCACAGAGGCGGCTGTACTTTGGGCAGCGACACTGTCAAGTGGATAATCGAACTGGCTAGAGTGGGGTGAGTTACTCAATTGCATAAGTGCTATTTGAAGTGTCACTCGTTACCGGGGATTCTACACTGGTCCATTCATACTTATTGATTACAGCCCGGTTTGGCTGAGGTCTGTCGTTGGGTTTCTCTGTTTGATTTGTTATATATATATATATACATACACACACATACAGTTACATCTGTAGACATGTATAGGTATGTATCTCAATGTTAACATCTGAGATCTCATATCTTTGAACCCTTATAACTTTTTTGTGCAATATGTTTTAAAATAATTTTATTAGATAGTATAAGTGTAACTGTACCTTGTAATGTATTTTTAGTGTTTTGTGCAACTTTTATTTTCACATAACAGTTAACCACAGCTCTGAAACTGCGGTAATGATTCTAGCAAAAATCAAGATTGTGCTCACGCGTTCAATTTCAAATTGTAACACCAGTGGTATGCACGATGAGCGCAAACCCTTGTGATATAACCCTTATCGCTATGGCGCAAATGATTGCGCTCCACTTGTAATCTAGCCCTTAATAAGGAATTTAAGTTTGTGTTTATTTGTGTTCCCTAAACCGTAGAGAACTTTTATGGCAGTTAAACTGCAAGAGACGATCAGAGAAGGTAAATACTGTACTTATGCGCACACAAAGAGCAGACAAAGAGCAGAATACACCAGGCGAACAGGGTAAACCGTTTTATTTCCAAGGTCCTTTGTGAAAAGGAAGTCAGGATACATAACATTCTTTATAGAGGCACAAACATATTTTATTTAATAATATAAGAAATAGAGAACAGGAAGGAAGTTTGTAAAGCAAAGTAGAAGCAGAGAAAGGAAATAGTTTGTTTAAGGATAAGAAAGCTTTAGGGACAATAAATAATACATTTTACGAGACAGCAGAGTTTCAAACAAATAGGAATGGCAGCCAGGCTTGGATTTCTTTACTTGGCCTTATTAAAGGGAACACTAAACATTAGAGGGACAGTCTAGATAAAAGGGCATGCAATTTTAAACAACTTTCCAATTTACGTTTATCATCAAATTTGCTTCGTTCTCTTGGTATTCTTTGTTGAAAGCTAAACCTAGGTAGGTTAATATGCAAAATGTCTATGCCCTTGAAGGCCGCATCTTATCTCAGTGCATTTTGACAGTTTTTCACAGCTTTCATGTAAGCCATATCAATAACATTGTACTCACTCTAGTGGTGTTATTTAGGACTCAGCACTGATTGGCTAAAATGCAAGTCTGTCAAAAGAATTGAAATAAGGGGGCAGTCTGCAGAGGCTTAAATACAAGGTAATCACAGAGGTAAAGAGTGTATTGGTTGTGCAAAACTGGGGAATGGGTAATAAAGGGATTATCTATCTTTTTAAATAATTAGCATTTTCAAGTAGACTGTCCCTTTAAGAAGTTCCCTCTAATTATGGGTGCAGACAATTTAGAAGCTAGGTTTCTCTGCAGGTATCTGTATGAGAGTTGCAGCACAAACGCTGAAATGCAGTGAAAGATAGATTTCAACAAGGTGGAACCCATGACTAAAAAGAGTGGTGGGGAATAACCTAAATACTATGCTTATAAAATGTATTTAGTAGGGGTGCGCATTCCGATGCTTCGTTACAATCTGAAAACGGGAGCTTCTAAGTAAGACGTTTTTTTACTAGAGTTTTAGCTCAGTATCTGTGCATATTATTCTTTATAGTAGGGTCTATTACACGCTGTTATATGAAAATTGGTGTCCACTGTCCCTTTAAGTAAAAGTCTGCTCGCACTTTCATAATGGGGACTCTAGCTGTTAACCAATCACATTCTAAATCATGCCTGTAGGTAAATAGCATACACCTGCTATCAATGAAACCTGTAAAGGGTGTCGGTGACTTTGTATAGCCTCTGTGCCTGACTGTACTTAGAACAAGAAAGTAGTACAATAACCAGAGAGGATAGATTTACTTCACAAAGTCATAAAACCACATAGTTATGAAACAGCGATGAGGAAGGAACAGCTTTTACTTCCATATACCAAAATCTGAACCAATATCCCAAAAACCATAGGTCAGCAGGATTAGCCCCACCTCTTACATAACAGAATATGGTTATGAGCTACATGTCCATTATTTTTGTTAAGGAGGTAGACTGTCAGCCCCGGAGTGTGCAGAATTCTCTGGCTATGGAGAAACTTACACAGCAATACTCACAAGAGTTTCAAAGGGACAGTAAATGCAAAATTAAACTTAAGTTGATTGAATATACCATAGAGTTTTAAACAGCTTTCCAATTTACTTATATTATCAATTTTGCTTTTTCCCCTCTGTTAAAGAGTAACCCTAGGTGAGCTCAGGAGCGTGCACGTGTTTTTAGCTATATGGCAGCAGTATTTGCAACCCTGTTTATAGCAATGTTTTATATACACTGCTGCTACAGAAGGCTACAAACATTCTATGGCAGCAAAGTTTGCTTCTTTGTAGAACATTGCAACAATATTTATAGCAAGCCCGATAGCTAAAGACACGTGCACGCTCCTGAGCTCACCTAGGGTTACGCTTTAACAAAGGATACAAAGAGAAATGAGAAAAATTAGTAATAAAGGTAAATTTGAAAGTTGTTTAAAATTGTATGTCCTTTCCGAATAGTGAATGCGAAAGTTAAAGGACTACTAAATGCAGTAGAATTACATCATTAATAAGTGCATAATAAAAAGACAATGCAATGGCACTTACTCTGAGTTTCAAATAAGCAGCAGATTTTTTTTCTGACAAATGTATTTATTTTCCCTGTTTGCCGAGCCCCTGTATCATGTGACAGCCATCAGCCAATCACAGACTAGTATATGTATACCCTGTGCACATGCTCAGTAGGAGCTGGTGTCTCAGAAAGCGTGTATATAAAAAGACAGAATACATTCAAAAGTTTATTAAAAGTGCATGTTCCTTGACTTTAGTGTTCCTTTAAATACTTTCGGGGGGGGGGGGGGTATCCATCTTGGTTTCAAGATGTTTTGTACATATGGTCTTGCCCCTTTAAATCCTGCTTTTCTATAAAACAAACACAAGCAGTGTGAGGAAGCTGTGGCCTGATCTCTCAGACTACATTACAACAGTTCCCTGAGTAATCATTTTATAGCGATAAACACACAATATACACGCTGTATCTAACTGTGGTTACACGTGCTGTGTCCTAAGCATTACACAAACGGTGACCGTGTGTGAACAATAGAAACCACAGGCTGGATTAGCAGACCAGAGCGTGTAACAATATAGTGTTTGTCTTAAGGGGACGAGGACAGTGCACATAACGCTGGAAACTTTCTAGTGGCTGCCTTTGTTTTTACAACATTCAACCAATCAATCAATTGCTGGGGCAGAATGGACACCAAATAAAAATAATACTTTCAAAGTCAATGCTCTATATTTAATCAGTTCTATGAGTCTATAAGCTTCTACAGCACATATAGTATATAGGACAAGTGACAGCTTGGTAGCTCGTTATAAAATAACAAGCATGCTATATTGTACAAAAGACCTGCCTACAATGTGAAGAAGTAACCAGCATTAATGTTTATGGGAAATAATAAGTTATGATTTATTTCATGTTGGCATAAAAAGCATCAGATGAAATTACAACTGAGCCGTCCAACGCATTTTATACAGATTTGTGCACTTCTTCAGCATTAAATCCCAACGCATTTTATACAGATTTGTGCACTTCAGCATTAAATTCCAACGCATTTTGTACAGATTTGTGCACTTCAGCATTAAACCCCAACGCATTTTGTACAGATTTGTGCACTTCAGCATTAAACCCAAACACATTTTGTACAGATTTGTGCACTTCAGCATTAAACCCCAACGCATTTTGTACAGATTTGTGCACTTCTTCAGCATTAAACCCCAACACATTTTGTACAGATTTGTGCACTTCAGCATTAAACCCCAACGCATTTTGTACAGATTTGTGCACTTCTTTAGCATTAAATCCCAACGCATTTTGTACAGATTTGTGCACTTCTTCAGCATTAAATCCCAACGCATTTTATACAGATTTGTGCACTTCTTCAGCATTAAAGCCCAACGTATTTTATACAGATTTGTCCACTTCTTCAGCATTAAATCCCAACGCATTTTATACAGATTTGTGCACTTCAGCATTAAATCCCAACGCATTTTGTACAGATTTGTGCACTTCAGCATTAAACCCCAACGCATTTTGTACAGATTTGTGCACTTAAATCCCAACGCATTTTGTACAGATTTGTGCACTTCAGCATTTAAGACCAACGCATTGTCTCAGCCGTGCCAGGATTTGAAACTGGGTCTCCTGGTTCCCAGCCTTTTTCTCTATTCCTGCGCCACCAAAGGGCTTTGCATTTGCCTGAAGTTTTTGGAGACCTGATACCTGCAGAGGATTGCTCTCTGACTCCACCTACTTCTCAGCTGCAGGTAGTTTTGGAATCAGCTCCGCTATAAAAGGCTGCTTTATAATCCACTTCCTGCTCTGACATAAGGATTCATCCTGTTCCAGTGTTAGTGCCTCTAACCTTCCCTGTATTTCCTGTGTTGCTGTTTGGTTCCTGAACCTGGCTTGTTCTCTAACTACCCTTTTGGATCTCCCTTGGTTTTGATGAAAGATTGCACTGCTTTTCTGTTTACTGAACCAGGCCTTGTACCCTGTCTATTCTATTGGATTCTCCCTGGATTTGGTGACTGTTCTGACTGCTCTCAGGTATCTGACCCTTGGCTTGTCTCCTGGCTATCCTCTCTGTGCCAGCCTGTCTTTGCTTTCTGTTGCATCATCCTGTTTCCCTGGGATCCTGTTTCAGTGCCTAGCCCTACAGAGGACACTTACCAAGTCCCTTAATACAGTGCATGTACCCAAGCGCTGCTAAGCATATAAAGTTCCAGTCACCTACTTCTGCATCCAAACTCTGTCAACTTCCAGTATCCTTCATGTGTGCCAAGTTTTGCATAGAGTCTCTGCTACCAGTATTCGGGTATCCACAGTAGACCCTGCCAAACATCTGTGTGTCTCCAGCCTGTCGCAGCAGTAACTGTGTCTCCAGCCTGTCGCAGCAGTAACTGTGTCTCCAGCCTGTCGCAGCAGTAACTGTGTCTCCAGCCTGTCGCAACAGTAACTGTGTCTCCAGCCTGTCGCAGCAGTAACTGTGTCTCCTGCCTGTCCCAGCAGTAACTGTGTCTCCTGCCTGTCCCAGCAGTAACTGTGTCTCCTGCCTGTCACAGCAGTAACTGTCTCCTGCCTGTCACAGCAGTAACTGTGTCTCCTGCCTGTCACAGCAGTATCTGTGTAGCCTATGTCTCCTGCCTGTCGCAGCAGTATCTGTGTATCCTGTGTCTCCTACCTGTTGCAGCAGTACGTGTGTATCCTGTGTCTACTGCCTGTCACAGCAGTACCAGTGTATCCAGTCTTGGCCTCAAGTGGGCACCTCCAGCCTCGGCCTCAAGTGGGCACCTCCTTTGTTAAGCCTAAATTTGCACTCCTGTTCCTGGCCCTATTGTGGGCATTACCTCAGACTCCAGTTTTGGTGTGGGCACGCCTGCTCACTTACCCTGCTTCCAGCCTCCCAGACTCCAGTTCCTGTGCAATAAACTTACCTGCTTGACTGTTTCTTAAACATGCCTAATAAGGGAAATTCCAGAAAGAAGCACATCTTGCTGGCTCCTTTCAGTATTCTAGACAGTTCTAAGCCTGCCACTACCTTGCATAAGCTCCATACCCCAGTACCTGCTCATCCAAGTGTGACACGCATTTTGTACAGATTTATGCACTTCTTCAGCATTAAATCCCAACGCATTTTGTACAGATTTGTGCACTTCTTCAGCATTAAAGCCCAACACATTTTGTACAGATTTGTGCATTTCTTCAGCATTAAATCCCAAAGCATTTTGTACAGATTTGTGCACTTCTTCAGCATTAAATCCCAATGCATTTTGTACACATTTGTGCACTTCTTCAGCATTAAAGCTCAACACATTTTGTAAAGATTTGTGCACTTCAGCATTAAATCCCAACGCATTTTGTACACATTTGTGCACTTCTTCAGCATTAAATACCAACGCATTTTGTACAGATTTGTGCACTTCAGCTTTAAATCCCAATGCCTTTTGTACAGAATTGTGCACTTCTTCAGCATTAAATCCCAGCACATTTTGTACAGATTTGTGCACTTCAGCATTAAATACCAACACATTTTGTACAGATTTGTGCACTTCTTCAGCATTAAATACCAACGCATTTTATACACTTCTTCAGCATTAAATCCTAACGCATTTTGTACAGATTTGTGCACTTCAGCATTAAATCCCAATGCATTTTGTACAGATTTGTGCACTTCAGCATTAAATCCCAACGTATTTTGTACAGATTTGTGCATTTCTTCAGCATTAAATCCCAACGCATTTTGTACAGATTTGTGCACTTCTTCAGCATTAAAGCCCAACAAATTTTGAACACATCTGTGCACTTCTTCAGCGTTAAAGCCCAACGCATTTTGTACAGATTTGTGCATTCTTCAGCATTAAAGACTAGCGCATTTTCTGAGGGAAACCAAGAGCATTATAGATTTTGCTTGTCCTAACAAATTGGTATTTTTGGTTACAATAAGGATGATTTCACTGTGGCATGGCTTCCCCATACTCAGTTCTTCACCATTACATTTCTAGACCCTGCCTTTCAACCCTCAACTCCTTATACAGCCCTTAAAGGGACAGTAAACACCCAAATAGTTATAGTTTAAAAAGATAGATAACACCTTTACTACCCATTCCCCAGCTTTGCACAACCAACATTGTTATATTAATATACTTTATAACATTTAAACCTCTAAATTTCTGCCTGTTTCTAAGCGACTAAAGACAGCCTCTTATCACATACTTTTTTATTAGCTTTTCACAACAGGGAAGTGCTAGTTCATGTTAGCCATATAGATAACATTGTGCTAATGTCCGTGGGTTGTGGCAGACACTGCACTAATTGGATAGAATGCAAGTCAATAAATTATAAATAAAAAGTCATGTGATCAGGGGGCTGTCAGAAAAGACTTAGATACAAGGTAATAACAGAGGTAAAAAGTGTATTAATAACAGTGTTGGTTATGCAAAACTGGGGAATGGGTAATAAAGGGATTATCTATCTATTTAAACAATAACATTTTTTGAGTTGACTGTCCCTTTAAGCTGATCTTGGTATCCTTTGCTGAGGGCATACTGAGCTAGGCTCAGGAACGTGCACCTTGAGTGCTATATAGCAGCTGTGCTTGCAATGTTATACATTTTTGCAATCACTGCTGCTATGTAGACATATGCATGATCCTGAGCAAATCTAGATATGTTCTTCAATTAAGGATACTAAGAGAATAATGTAAATTTGATCAATGGAAATAGGACTGTTTAGTTTTGTATTTTTTAAATTGAATGCCCCCTATCTCTTCCCTGAAATATTGTTGTGCAGGAAACATTACCACAACCGCATTATATTCGTGGTGACATTGCGGCCATGGGGATAGTTCTATTACAATTTTAATGCCACCACAATTTTTTCAAAGAAATTCAATTCCCAATGAAAACCAACCTGGTGAACTTCCATCCTGGAATACAAAGGGTGTAATAACCTTGTGTAAAATAGCTTAGTATACAAGTAACCACAGAAGTCACATAGCTCAATCGAAAATAATTCACGTCTCTGCAACTGTTTCCCATTAGCTACTCAACCATGTTTATTATTTTGGAAATTTCCAGCGCATGCTCCAAGTGCTTTCCAGTGATGCATGCAGGACTTTCAAGACTGCCAGCATAGGTTATGGGGTGGATTACTCGTGTCGTTGCTGTTGCTAACACAGGTACAGTGATGCACCCTGCTATTACACATGTGCTAAATGAGGCGCATCATTTGCTTACACACATCACTGGCAGCTAATAATAATGTTAGAAACTTCACATTGTAAGGATGAATATTATCCGTAGTAATCCCAGACTTGTGTTGTGCTTCTCAAACGCAACCAAAAACATTAGCTTCCAAGTCATTAATGAGGAACAGACCCTTATGCACAGGACAAACTCTTCATTATATGTCCTTTGTTCAATTCAAATGGTAATTCCCAAAAAGGTTTAAATTATAAATAGTGAAAAACTTGCATTGCACATTAATTATATATTGTGGCTGCCCTACCTGTAATTTATCTGTGACATTCCCCCCAGCGAGGCTAGACTGCATTCCATGGAATTCAGGACCCTGACCTCTTCACATGCTGCACAGTGATTGCTTGATCAGCGCAAAAGCTCATTTATATGGCCCCTAATTGCCCACAGCAGAGAACACAAGATAAACATACACATTTTGCAAACAAAATAATAGCTTTAAATACTTTTAAATTATGCATTTTGTATAAAGCTCTTTCTGCAGCACAGACTGATGCATAGGTAAAAATAATGACTGTGTTGTGCTTTAATATTTCCACATAGGGTATAATATGTATAGAAAAAAGCCCCAATAGCAGGCCAGATTATAAATGGAGCGCAAATGTGTGCCGGTATTACGAGTTACCTAACACGACCTCACGTTCACATTGTGCAGAAGCATTGCGCTCATAGGAATGTGCTTCCATAGGCTCTAATGGGAGATTTGTTCTGATGCCATCATACACAGCACAGAACCTAAGCGCAGCGAAGAGGGTAAGTAGCACACCGTTCCTATAGACCGCAATGTAAAGGCACTTTTCAAATACCTCACACTCAGCAACTTTAGCCCCTTATAACTGCCTTATGCGGTTACTTTATTAAAATGCTAATATTTGTATTTTTTAATAAAGATTAATACAATGACATTTGGGGGCAATTGGGGGACAATAAAAAAATTAACCAGTGGTCTGACCTTTGGCTAATTTTCGGAGCGTTAATTGCTACCGCAAGCTCAAGGTAGCAATAACCAGCCACTTATAATGACTAGTTATTTATCGTGCGTGATAAATTAGCACTCCACTTATAGTGCAATATGGTCAAGGTAACTTTTGTTTTGTGATTTATGTATGTATGTACATGTTGTGTGTGTGTGTATATAAGCATGTGTGTATCTGTGTATATTAGCATGTGCATAAGCATGTATGTGTATATATACAGTATATATAAAAGTGTGTGCGTGTGCGCGTGTGCGTATATATATATATATATATATATACACATATATACAGAATGAGGCAAGTGCACTCTCACAAACAGTTCTCCAAGGGCCAGGGTGCTAAAGTAGGTAAAATGTAGAGAACAGGAAACAGCACTCTCTGGACTTAAAGGGTCAGTAAACCTTAAAAATAATGTTATATAATTCTGCACATAGTGCAGAATTATATAACATTATATTAGCCAAACTTTGTAAATCATAATATTCACTTTTTATTTTGTAAAAATACCGCTGTTTTACAGACCCGCTCTCTGTACTCTGCTGAGCGGGTCTGTTGTTTTTACTGAGCGCATCGGGCCAGCTATATAGTCACAGCCCGGCCCGACCGCGCCATTAGACACAGTGCAGCTCGCTCCCGCTCTGTCTGACAGCGGGAGCGAGCTGCACTGTGTCTAATGGCGCGGTCGGGCCGGGCTGTGACTATACAGCTGGCCCAATGCGCTCAGTAAAAACAACAGACCCGCTCAGCAGAGTACAGAGAGCGGGTCTGTAAAACAGTGGTATTTTTACAAAATAAAAAGTGAATATTATGATTTACAAAGTTTGGCTAATATAATGTTATATAATTCTGCACTATGTGCAGAATTATATAACATTATTTTTAAGGTTTATTGTCCCTTTAAGTATAAACAGATAGTTTATTAGGTAACGCTTCGGGGAATGCTCCCCTTCATCAGACCAACAACATACAAGTGAAACAAACATTTAAACATACATAAGACCCTCCCCCCAGTGCAAAAAAACACCAAAAGATGTTGCCAAGGCAACCAATCACAGAATACATAGTAAACAATTAATAATCCCACATCAAAGCACGCAATTAAGTATGCAACCAATATCAATTAAAGGATACATAAGTAGCCACAGGTTCTGTACACAAAGAGCAGCATGCAGTTTATAAAATACAAAAAAGCTATTTCGAAGTAGCAAATGACAGAAAAACATAATTTATGTAAGAACTTACCTGATAAATTCATTTCTTTCATATTGGCAAGAGTCCATGAGCTAGTGACGTATGGGATATACAATCCTACCAGGAGGGGCAAAGTTTCCCAAACCTCAAAATGCCTATAAATACACCCCTCACCACACCCACAAATCAGTTTAACGAATAGCCAAGAAGTGGGGTGATAAGAAAAAAGTGCGAAAGCATAAAAAAACAAGGAATTGGAATAATTGTGCTTTATACAAAAAAATCATAACCACCACAAAAAAGGGTGGGCCTCATGGACTCTTGCTAATATGAAAGAAATGAATTTATAAGGTAAGTTCTTACATAAATTATGTTTTCTTTCATGTAATTAGCAAGAGTCCATGAGCTAGTGACGTATGGGATAATGACTACCCAAGATGTGGATCTTCCACGCAAGAGTCACTAGAGAGAGAGGGATAAAATAAAGACAGCCAATTCCGCTGAAAAATAATCCACACCCAAAATAAAGTTTAAATCTTATAATGAAGAAAACTGAAATTATAAGCAGAAGAATCAAACTGAAACAGCTGCCTGAAGTATTTTTCTACCAAAAACTGCTTCAGAAGAAGAATACACATCAAAATGGTAGAATTTAGTAAAAGTATGCAAAGAAGACCAAGTTGCTGCTTTACAAATCTGATCATTCGAAGCTTCATTCCTAAACGCCCAGGAATTAGAAACTGACCTAGTAGAATGAGCTGTAATCCTTTGAGGCGGAGATTTACCCGACTCGACATAAGCATGATGAATTAAAGATTTCAACCAAGATGCCAAAGAAATGGCAGAGGCCTTCTGACCTTTCCTAGAACCGGAAAAGATAACAAATAGACTAGAAGTCTTTCGGAAATTCTTAGTAGCTTCAACATAATATTTCAAAGCTCTAACTACATCCAAAGAATGCAATGATCTCTCCTTAGAATTCTTAGGATTAGGACATAATGAAGGAACCACAATTTCTCTACTAATGTTGTTAGAATTCACAACCTTAGGTAAAAATTTAAAAGAAGTTCGCAACACCGCCTTATCCTGATGAAAAATCAGAAAAGGAGATTCACAAGAAAGAGCAGATAATTCAGAAACTCTTCTAGCAGAAGAGATGGCCAAAAGAAAACAAAACTTTCCAAGAAAGTAATTTAATGTCCAGTGAATGCATAGGTTCAAACGGAAGAGCTTGAAGAACCCCCAGAACCAAATTCAAACTCCAAGGAGGAGAAATTTACTTAATAACAGGTTTTATACGAACCAAAGCTTGTACAAAACAATGAATATCAGGAAGAATAGCAATCCTTCTGTGAAAAAGAACAGAAAGAGCAGAGATTTGTCCTTTCAAGGAACTTGCAGACAAACCTTTATCCAAACCATCCTGAAGAAACTGAAAACTTCTCGGAATTCTAAAACAATGCCAGGAAAAATGATGAGAAAGACACCAAGAAATGTAAGTCTTCCAGACTCGATAATATATCTTCCTAGATACAGATCTACGAGCCTGTAACATAGTATTAATCACAGAGTCAGAGAAACCTCTTTGACTAAGAATCAAGCGTTCAATCTCCATACCTTTAAATTTAAGGATTTGAGATCCTGATGGTAAAAAAGGACCTTGTGAACAAGAAGCCATGCGGACAAGATCCGTATACCAAAACCTGTGAGGCCATGCTGGAGCCACCAGCAGAAAAAACGAGCATTCCTTCAGAATCTTGGAGATTACTCTTGGAAGAAGAACTAGAGGCTGAAAGATATAGGCAGGATGATACTTCCAAGGAAGTGACAATGCATCCACTGCTTCCGCCTGAGGATCCCTGGATCTGGACAGATACCTGGGAAGTTTCTTGTTTAGATGAGAAGCCATCAGATCTATTTCTAGAAGTCCCCACATTTGAACAATCTGAAGAAACACCTCTGGGTGAAGAGACCACTCGCCCGGATGTAACGTTTGGCGACTGAGATAATCCGCTTCCCAATTGTCAATACCTGGGATATGAACCGCAGAGATTAGACAGGAGCTGGATTCCGCCCATACCAGTATTCGAGATACTTCTTTCATAGCCAGAGGACTGTGAGTCCCTCCTTGATGATTGATATATGCCACAGTTGTGACATTGTCTGTCTGAAAACAAATGAACGATTCTCTCTTTAGAAGAGGCCATGACTGAAGAGCTCTGAAAATTGCACGGAGTTCCAAAATATTGATTGGTAATCTCACCTCCTGAGATTTCCCAAACCCCTTGTGCTGTCCGAAACCCCCATACAGCTCCCCAACCTGTCAGACTTGCATCTGTTGAGATCACAGTCCAGGTTGGAAGAAAAAAAGAAGCCCCCTGAACTAAACGATGGTGGTCTGTACCACGTCAGAGGGTGTCGAACAATCAGTTTTAAAGATATTAAATGAGATATCTTTGTATAATCCCGGCACCACTGGTTCAGCATACAGAGCTGAAGAGGTCGCATGTGAAAATGAGCAAAGGGGAACACGTCTAATGCAGCAGTCATAAGAACCTAGAATTTCCATGCATAAGGCTACCGAAGGGAATGATTGAGACTGAAGGTTTCGATAAGCTGAAACCAATTTCAGACGTCTCCTGTCCAACAGAGACAGAGTCATGGACACTGAATCTATCCGGAAATCTAAAAAAGGTTACTCTTGTCTGAGGAATCAACAAACTTTTTGGTTAATTGATCCTCCAACCATGTTCTTAAAGAAACAACACTCATAAAAAGCTGGAAAGGATCTTTCCATTGAAAATGAGCAAAGGGAATTGAATCCAATGCTGTTAAAACTTCTATGCATATATAGCAACTGAAGGAAATAAAAGAGACTAAAGGTACCGACAGACGGAACCCAATACAAATTGTCCCTTGTCTGATAGAGACAAAGATAGTGACATAAACCATCTGGAAACCTAAAAAAAGGTGACCCTTGCGTGAGGAATCAAGAGCTTTTGAAAAAAGATCCTCTAACTATGTCCTGAAGAGCAAGTGAAACATATGAGATTCCGCATCCTCAGGAAATAATCTGAATGAAAACAGAAAAATGAAGAATATGCATTTATTGTATCTAATGAAAACAAATAATGCTATCAATGACCACAAAAAGGCAGAATAGTTTGAATAAAACTCCAAAACCCAGTTCCTAGAAAAGGAACTGGAAGAAAAACCCCAGAAGATTCCAGGTCTGAGCAGCGCTTGAACCCCATGGGTACCCTGCCAAGCTTCAACAGTATCCAAAATATATAGGACAGAAACACACTGAAAGAAAGTGTTAGCCTTACTGGAATAAAATCAAAGAAATTTGGACAAAATAGAACCAAATAAATTTCAAAGAAGTCTTAACCTGCCCCTTACCAGCCAAGCTGGAATACGGCACGTACATCGCAACATTAGGGAGCTAATTTCGAACCCCAATTAAAAACATGTTACTTGATTATCTTAGAACAAAAGAAATATGGATTTTCTTTTTTTTTTTTTTTTTTTAAATCACAAAATTCTTCTAGCTAAAATAGCTAAAGACATAGATTAACCCTCATTTGCGAATATATTCAATAAAATGAAGACACAAATGAAATCATTAGCATGATAGTCCAGTTTAAAGGACCAGTCAAAACAGAGGACTTGCAAAATGCAAAACAACAAGACAAATGCAACAGCACCTAGTCTAGTAATGTTGTCCCTTTAACAATGCTAAAATAAATCATAATCTGATACTTGATCTTAAAGTAAACAGAAAAAAATGAAGCAATTGCAATATCACAGGACCAAGAAAAGTACCTGAAACTAAATAATTTTCCAAAAATAAGATACAACTATATAAAGGAAAATAAATACTATTTTGCTATAAAAACAATAGCATAATTAGTAGGAGTAGAGATAGCTCCAATAAATTGGAGAACCCTCCAAATTGAATTTAACTGCTGACAAAGAATATAGTTTAAAAATAAAAGAAAATTCTCAGCCTATTCCATTCCCTAGTATGGGGAATTGGAAAGAAAACCTCTGAAATCACAGAAGAAGAAAAAGGCAGAAATAGTGTCAGCTAGTCTTAAAGAACTAGTTACCTTAATATCCAAAATAATCAACACCTCTTCAACAAAGAACAAATGTACTTTAATAATAAAAAAATTATATAAAAAAGTAGATTTGTTAGTGTCAATATCTGATGAAGAGAATTTCTGAAAGAGAAAAAAACATCATCAGAGAAGGATAAATCAGTATGTTGTTGGTCATTTGAAACTTCAATAATTAAAAAAGAAGTGAAAAAGACCTAAAAATCGTATTAGAAGGCACGAAGTCAGACATAGCCTTAATCAGAAAAAATATTTCTTATAAATCTTCTAATCATTTCTTACACTAAGAATGGAAATGTATAAAGCATAAATACTAATGGAATCTGCATGTAAAAGTATATCATAATAACTTATTACAAACCATAGCTAAAGATAAACATTTATAACATTTAAAATAAATGAACTTAGCTTTGGTAGAACTGAAACTCAGTTAAGCATTTTTCCAGAAGTGGCTTCTGACTCAGGGACAAACGGAGACATCTTGCAATATGTAATAGAAAAAACAACATATAAAGCAAAATTGATCAAAATTCCTTAAATGACCGTTTCAGGAATGGGAAAAAAATGCCAATGAACAAGCTTCTAGCAACCAGAAGCAATAAATAATGAGACTTAAATAATGTGGAGACAATAGTGACGCCCATATTTTTTAGCGCCAAAAAAGACGCCCACATTATTTGGCGCCTAAATGCTTTTGGCGCCAAAAATGACGCCACATCCGGAACGCCGACACTTTTGGCGCAAAAAAACGTAAAAAAAATGACGCAACTTCCGGCGACACGTATGACGCTGGAAACAGAAAAAAAAATTTGCGCCAAAAAAGTCAGCGCCAAGAATGACGCAATAAAATGAAGCATTTTCAGCCCCCGCGAGCCTAATAGCCCACAGGGAAAAAGTCAAATTTTAAGGTAAGAAAAAAATTGATTAATTCATATGCATTATCCCAAATATGAAACTGACTGTCTGAAATAAGGAATGTTGAACATCCTGAGTCAAGGCAAATAAATGTTTGAACACATATATTTAGAACTTTATATAAAAGTGCCCAACCATAGCTTAGAGTGTCACAGAAAATAAGACTTACTTACCCCAGGACACTCATCTACAAGTAGTAGAAAGCCAAACCAGTACTGAAACGAGAATCAGTAGAGGAAATGGTATATATAAGAGTATATCGTCGATCTGAAAAGGGAGGTAAGAGATGAATCTCTACGACCGATAACAGAGAACCTATGAAATAGACCCCGTAGAAGGAGATCATTGAATTCAAATAGGCAATACTCTCTTCACATCCCTCTGATATTCACTGCACACTGAGAGGAAAACCGGGCTCCAACCTGCTGCGGAGCGCATATCAACGTAGAATCTAGCACAAACTTACTTCACCACCTCCACAGGAGGCAAAGTTTGTAAAACTGATTTGTGGGTGTGGTGAGGGGTGTATTTATAGGCATTTTGAGGTTTGGGAAACTTTGCCCCTCGTGGTAGGAATGTATATCCCATACGTCACTAGCTCATGGACTCTTGCTAATTACATGAAAGAAATATACAATAGCCCTGTCCTTTACAGTGCACACGTACTTGTTTAACTTGTTATAATCAAGACATCAGTTACTAACGGCTAAATACGGGCAATAGCTAGAGACCTAACAAGTCAGATAGGGGTATACGCAAAGTACCAAGAAAGTCCAATATAGATGCAGGTCAGTGTATTGTAATAAGTAAGGAGCTAACCGTAAATGTAGTCTACCGTGTATCAGGTCTCATATCCTAAAAGAGCCGTGGATCGCAATAGCGCTAAACCTCGCAAGTGTCTGTGTGTGCTGACACGGAAGTGCGCATGCGTATCGGCAAGGAACGCTCCGCCCCCAGTAGTCCCCAAGTGTTGCTGGGATAGGACAAGAGAGGCAAGCCCCTATGTGTGCAAATGCGGCCCGCATCTGTCCCGCCCCCGGTCAACCTCAAGCAGTGCTCTGATAGGTCATGCAGGGCAAGCCTCGGTGTGTGTATATGCCTACCGTATCCACTCATGTCATAACTAGACTAAGCAAAGGGATGTTATAAGGAATGGTCCAAGGGACACATAATTCCATAGATGGATGGGAATGTAAGAACTGAAAAGGCTCCAAATATTGTGTCAGTTGACTTATTGCATACGTATCAAACACAATAAATGCAAGCATAAAACCGCATATAAGGCAGGGCCCCAGCAGAACACCACTCATAATTGGGTTGGTATAAAATGGTGAAATATATATCAGGGGAGCTGGCAGGATAAACCAGCGACCACCAGGGTGATAAGGCTACGAGCATTGTGATATACAGGAATAAACAACAATGTGCTGCAAAAAACATACATTGACATAAAATACATTGTGCTGCAAAAAACATGGTATACCACCCCTGACCTCAATATGAATAGGCATCTACACTTAGACCAATAGGAATATACACACACAGGAAGGGACAAACCCCGAGATCCCAACTAAGGGCCGTAAATAAGGCAGATCCCAAACGGGTCAGAAGAATAAGTGCAGAATAGCAAGTATGGGTGAGATGGCCTGGTTGGGAAGGGGCGGGGAGCCAATATGTGTGTACAAAGCAAAACACAACAAAGATACACAAGTATCAATAGTAGCAGTCAATCAAATACACCCCCTCTAAATAGGCTAACAAACACAGTCATAGTTCTGAGAACAACATAGATATAGTGAGTCATGTACAGATCAGGAATATACAGATTGGTATCCTTTGTTGAAAAGCATACCTAGGTAGCTTTATGAGCAGCAATTCTCTACTGAGAGCTAGCAGTTGATGGCTACACACATGACACTTGTAATTGGCTCATTAGATGTGTTTAGCTAGCTCTCAGTACTGCATTGCTGCTCTGGAGTTGATTTTAACTATGTGTTTACTGTTTGCAGGTGTTTTTACGACCCTTTAATGTATTCACGTCTCCTTAGTATTAACATCTCCATATCCAGATTACATAGAAGTCAAAATTAAACTTTCATGATTCAAAAATCTTTACTTCTATGCTCATATTTACATAGTTATTAGGTATTCATTGAAATATAGAAAGTTTTATAAAATTGTACGTTCTATCTGAATAATAATAATAAAAATGCTAAAATAATCAGAGGCAGCCTGCAGCAAGAGCTTCTTGGTGTACGCGTGATCTGTACGTTGTTTTATACGCGGTGCTTAGCTATAAACAGCAACATTTGTAAAACGCTTTTCTATAGATTCACACGCACAAGGGCAGCCTAAACCTGCATCACTGAGTGTCAAAACTTCTGCCTCACACTTATTCTAAAAATGTTATTTCAACATGTGGTTTCCACGGAAACAAAACATTCTATAGACGGCTGACAATCTTCAGGGCAGATATGTTCTGGGATTCTTTGTCTGCTAACCAGACTGCGATATATTAGCACATTTTAACGGTAAAGAATAGGAATTAGAGGTGACATTAGCATTATCATTAGCAGAGGACAACATAAAACGTCTATACACCCCAGTCCCCACAAACCTCTGAATTTCTTTGGAGGATTTGCCAGATCTCCGGCATCTGGATGGACCACACATCTGTCATCAACCAATCTACAATGAAAAAACAAATCATTTTACCATCACAGAAATGTAAATATTTACCAGACAAAGGTTCAGAAGCAGCGCGGTAATAACGGCAGAAGTGAAAAATAACTCCGCTCTGCAGGTGCAGCAGATAGCGGTAATGTGCGAACAGTAATGCTGGAAATAATGAGGCCACAACCCTTATTGTACAAAACGTCCGATTAAAAATCACGTTGGATTAAAGGGATTATATTAGTAGACCTGAGCCATCAACACCCTACAGCCAGTCAATACTTCTTCCTTAAAGGGACATAAAACCCAAAACTTTTCTTTCATGATACTGATAGAACAATATTAAACAAATTTTACTTCTATTATGGCATTTTCTTTGTTTTCTTGTTATCCTTTGTTGAAAAGCAGGGATCTAAACTCAGCAGTGTGCACGTGTCTGCAGCAGAATATGGCAGCAGTTTTGCAACAATGTTATACATTAGCAAGAGCACTAGATGGAAGTGCTATTTCCTGTTAGGTAGCGCTCCAGACATATGTAAACTGATATCTCTTTAACAAAGAATAACATGAGAACAAATTAAATTTGCTAATATAAGTAAATTATAAACTTTTTTTTTTTATTGTAATCTCTATGTCCCTTTAAAGGGCCATTAAATTGCTGGAAACAACCTCAGCCGAATGGTTGTTGGGTTTCCCCTGTGTCCGCATTCTCTTTTTTATCTGTTTACAGGTGCCAGTTAGTGACACATTTTTATACTAAGCACGGCCATCTTGGAGGTCACATGACAAACATTCACAGACAGGGAATACTGGACAATCTGCAAGTGACTGGTGACAATGGTAGGTGTGGTCACATAATGCCCCCTTCTAAAAGCTCTACCTTAGCCCCCACTCTTTATTCCATAATGTATATTTTTCACAACTGTAACAGTGATTTTATCCTTTGGAAGCCATTCAAACGGGCAATGCATTCATTTAGCAGACAGTCCAGTAAAATATTTGTGTCCAGTATTTTGGTGAAGTCTCTAAATAATAGCAAAATGTAAACGGTCTCGCATGAATCAACACATTCCAAATCTGAAGCAGAAAGAATTGAGTAGCAGTCAAGGGGGTCAAATAACTGTTTGTGCGTGTTACTGGCAGCCAAAGAAGTAAAATTATTTATTTGTCTGTTACTGGCAGCCAAAGGGTAAAATGACTGCTTGGTTGAAAAAAAATTGCATAGTGGGATCAAGAATGTTGGCTAAGGTAAAGATTTTAGCGGGGGGACAATGTGTTACCCTACCTATTAACATGCCTAGTCACAGTCTTAGGGCTAGGTTACATGTGATAGTCCTTTCTGGCTTTTTGCTCACAACAAAAATATTGCTCATATTACAAGCTGAAAGTAAACGCAATTGCGAGAGCTTATTGGGTACTGCGTTAAAAAAAATGTTGTACCAAACACAACATAAATACATTTAAAATTACAGTTACACTCATATAAACACTATCTGATAAAATTATTCACATAAATATTTATAAGGGTTAAAAGGTATATGGTATATGACAAAGTGAGTGCAAAGGGCCATAATGTATTATTATTATTATTATTATTATTATTATCATCAGGTATTTGTAGAGCGCTGTAAACATAGTCAGTATACAGGACAGCTTTTGCAGGGATCAAGTGGGTAGAGGGCCCTGCCGAGAGTTTCACTGTTGTAGTCGGCTCTTATGAAGGCGATCTGCAAACAGCTGGGCTCATAGGCTTACATTCTAAGGGTTTCAAGGGGAAAGCAATGGAGTTAGGAAAGGTTAGTTAGTGTTGGTTGTAAGCATCATTGAATAGTAGAGTTTTTAGGGAGCGCTTGAAGCTGATAAAACTAGGGGAGATTTATTAAAGCCCTATGGCTGCAAGTTCTCACAAAGACTTGCTCGCCGTCATTTATCAAGCAGCGGTCACCAGACCGCCGCTTCCCTAACCTCTTCGCCACCTCTAAGGTGGCGAAATTCAATCTCCTCGGTCTAGTCAGACCGAGGAGATTGGCAGCTCCTGCCCGCGCGTGATTGGCTGTGCGCGGGAAGGGGGCGGGATTGCACACAAGTGCAAAATTGCGCTCGTGTGCAATGGCGAATACCTGCGGGTAATTTCGACCCGCCACAGGCGAGCTGAGGCGTATAGGGGCGCGTATACACACCCCTGTCCGCCTCAGCTTTAATAAATCTAGCCCCAAATGTGAGTGCAACTTTTATTGATATTACATCTGTCCCAGATGTACAGTACTAGGCCATATTGGCGTATGTGTTTGCTTTCTTCACACTATCTACAGATTGCAGTTATCATACCGGAGGTCAGTCTGCTGGGTGACTGATTCCAGCCTGCTTTATTTGCACCGCTGGGGGTGCTCATCTAAATGTGGGTGTAACATCGTACATATTGAATTTTATTTCATCCATACAGTACTAGGCTATGTGGTGCTTCTTTTTCTTTATTTCACATATATATCTGTATATGCCTATACCTATATATCTTTTCCTATAGATATTATTATTATTATTATTATCATCAGGTATTTGTAGAGCGCCAACAGATTCCGCAGCGCTGTAATAATATGTAGGTATAGATATCTATTTTAAATTAACATTATCAGATATATATATTATATATATATATATATATATATGATAATGTATATCTGATAATATATATATATACACACATACACAGTATATACACACACAATTATTTACAGAGTGTGTATATATATAAAAAATTTAATAATAATAAAAATAATTATAAGTGAAGAACATAGGAATGTAAAATATGTTTAACACGATTTGTGTTTTGCACTTTAGGTTGGGTTAACGCACATCAAGAATTACAAATCTCAAAGCGCGTTCTTGAAATATTAAATATAAAAAAAAATTAAAAAATGATTATGCCTACTATTGTAAATAATTCTAAATAATCCATAGAATACACACATATATATTTTACAGAATGTATAATAATTATTTTTATATATTTTATATTTAATATTTGAAGAACATTGGAATGTAAAATATGAATAATTCCTGACGGGTTAGTGGGTGAGTGATAAGTGTTAGATTTTCTTCTGCACTCTCCAAGTCTAAGCGGAGAATACATTAACGTGGTCACGATAGTATTGTGGAGAACAGCTGGCAACTTTACATACAAACCAATAATTTGCCTCTTTGCTGGCAGTAACATACATACACAGAAGTAATCTGACTCCCTTAATGCCTCTCACTTAGGAGGCCATTTATATTTCACCAACACTCAGGTACTGGACATTTAAGTGTGCAGCCACTGCAAAAAAATGTAAAGGTTCCACAATGTACCATGTACGTTAACTCAAAGTGCACAATGCGGCTTATAAACAGACATCACTGATAGATGAGCACCGCTTCTGTCACAGGGTGCCAAAAACAGGACTTCAAAGATGGCTGCGCCTAGTGTGCAGGAGTTTGACCACGTAGCATCAGCTTTAAAGAGAGCTGCAGGAGTAATAGCCGAGCGAGTAGTAACCGCACTATTGTAGTTGTGGCCAGTAGTTTAATGTAGCCTTAAAGGGACAGTCTAGTCCAAAATAAACTGTTATGATTCAGATAGAGAATGTAATTTTAAACAATTTTCCAATTTACTGTTATCACCAATTTTGCTTTGATCTCTTGGTATTCTTAGTTGAAAGCTAAACCTAGGAGGTTCAT